>NC_092039.1:25716400-25969158 GCF_003086295.3 Arachis hypogaea
CAACGTGTCATGTTAGCATTTATGTCGCTAGTATATCACCTGTTGTAAGATAATATAATAATAATGATAATAATGCATCAAGCTATAGAATAGCCACATCGACAAACCAACTTGAAATTTATTTCTATTACTGGCATCATATTGACGCACTTGAAGAATGGTAATTTCTGGAAAAAAAATCACAATATGTTAAAAAAATATTTTATAGTATAGAAAATTTAAAAGAAGAAATTTTAAACTCGGTACCAATCTTTTAAATTTCATCTTAAGACTGAGATAATTTTTTTAAAAATTGAACCTAAATTGAGAAAACGCAACTCATTATATGTTCTATTTTGAAGATTTTCTAGCAAACGTAAAAAGCATGAGGGATGGAATTTCAACTTGGTCTATAAAGCTCTTTGAAAACAACTACTCAATAAAAAAATAGAACTTCTCTTAAGAAGCACCTTCATCACATCGACAATGTTGTTGCAGATGGACGAAGATACTCAAGTTCCTGATTCAGTTGCTTTGTATGCTTTCTCTGGTCACTGTGCCTCTGTTCCCATGCATCATTTCTCTATCAAAGACAATGAACAACTGCGCTCTTTCTATCAAGCTCCCCATCCGGTTCAATCCCAATCTTGGCTAAGCTGCACCACACTGGTTCTGTGCGTCGTTGGTTCTAGTTTTGGTGCTGGTTCTGAGTATCGCTGGTTCTGATTCTAGTATTGGTTCTCAGTGGCGAGGTGATCGTTGATGAAAGAAAGGTGGCAACGCAGCACGGAGGTTGGCAATGATGATGATAAGTGAGGGTGTGTTGAGAGAAGGGAGAGGGAGTGAGAAAAGAAGAAAGTGAAAAGTGGGATAAGGGTATTTTAGGAACAAAATGTAATTAAAGTTACAATTATCGTTTCTAGAAATTTTAGTCTCATGTCCTCTGTAACACCCTAATATTCAAATCCTTATACTCGAGTCATAAATCAATGATACTACGGTGGTACGACTCTCAGGTGGATTTTTAATATATAAATATAGGTAATTTCGAAAGGAGTATTAATCGAAAAGCCTGAAAAGAGTAGAAATAAAATCGCGAAGATGTATCACTCACGTTTTTCGACAACAAAAAGATAAACTGTGAAGCCAAAAGCGATATACGGACAAGGCATAAAGGAAATTAAGAGATAGATAACAGATAGATATATATATATAACATAAGTAAATAGCCACTAGTCGCGACCCGCGAAGTTTAGGCCGGCTAGGGTATAGTATGAAAGTAGTTGATAACAGTATATCCTAATCTCTCCCAAAAGAAATATGAGAGCCTCTATAGGCAAGTTCAAAAGAGTTCAATACATAATATAATCTTTTCGAAACAAAGGTAGAGAGATTCTAAGCAAAACACAAAGTAGAGAAAATAAAGATCTTCGCCGTCTCTCAGACGACCCACAACTCACTTCTGAGTACCTGGACCTGTATCTGAAAAATAAGAGATATATAGGGAATGAGAACCCCGGGCCCATGGGTTTCCAGTACGGTAAAAGTGCCAAATAAATACAATGCACTGCAATAAAAATTCACTCAGGATCCTAAACTTCTTCACCAATTATCCATCCTAGGTTCTCGCTAATCCATGAATAGTTAATTGTCATAAGGGAGTGCTAAATCTAATTCATGTTTCACATATTTCCCAACTCGCTGACTCTTCCAGGAATCAGACTCAGAATCATAAGCAAAACCATCACCTGTTGTTCTACCTCAGCAATTCTATATCAATACACTATACCCTCACCTGGAGCTAGTGAAACCACATCACTGCGGCTACCCAGGGAGCTCAAATTATCTCATTCAATGATCATCATCATCATGCAATCGCATCATCAATTCATCTCATCAAGAACAGCCCTCAACATCCACCGACACCAGCATGAGGGGCCTCTCAGTTGTACAAACACAAGCAATACAGACAAGTAATACACAAATAAGGTACAAGTAGAACAAGTAACACATAATCAGGTAATATAGCATATATGATGTAGAAATCCAAAACAAATAGACAAACCCAAACAATTCAAACATATGCAAATGATGAATGCCTGCCCTATGGCTAATGATATCATCTGTCAGTTATCAAGCCAACCCAACGTGTCCGGTAGCTAACCCGGGCACAGTC
The DNA here is from genome assembly GCF_003086295.3 of Arachis hypogaea. Classification (NCBI taxonomy): domain Eukaryota; kingdom Viridiplantae; phylum Streptophyta; class Magnoliopsida; order Fabales; family Fabaceae; genus Arachis; species Arachis hypogaea. Next base: position 25,718,556 of record NC_092039.1, read on the forward strand.
TCTCTGTTGCGCATTAATATCATTAGAGAGAATACGTGCCCTGTCACTATTAGAGGGTATATGCGCCCTGTCGCCATTAGATGATATATGCGCCCTGTCGCCATTAGAGGATATCTGCACCCTGTCGCCATTAGAGGGTATCGGTGCCCTGTCACCTTTACAACCAGAGAGAAAACACAAGCATACTCACATTCAACATTTTCCATCATTATTCATTTATCCTATTCGTTTATTAATCATATATGCATTTATACTTAGCCATAATCAATAATGGCTTTGCAGTAACCCGGCAATAACTCAGCCATCCGGCTCATGGTTCAATCAAGAACCAGCCATTTATCAATAAATATAGCCCTTCGGCTCATGGCATACATGGTACTTCCACCGTCATCCTCCATATCTCATATAATCATCTTTGATCATCATTGATCATAACTTTTCCCCTTGCTTCATTCGCAAGTTACCACATCCCCTAGCTCCTTTCTCATTGCTAGGCATATCATAATGATTTAATACATAAGGGGTGAGATTGGAGGCTTAGAAGTATGAGATTTGGCTTTTAAAACTCAAAAATCAACTTTGGCATGAAAACAGAGCCATGCGTACGCGTCCTCCACGCGCACACGTGGATGGCCACAATGTTCATCAACGTGTATGCGTCACCCACGCATACGCCTGGGTGGAAAAATAGCAAACAGACGTGCACGCGTCAGCCATGCATACGCGTGGGTGCGTTTGTGCCCCCACGCACAAAACCGGCACAACTCCGGCACAACTCTCGGGAAAAATGGCTCGGCATTGAGTGCAGCACATCGACACACCCGCGTGGATGGTGCCTTCTTGAAAAGCGACGCGTACGCGTCAAGCACGCTTACGTGTGGGGGTATTTTGCTAAAAAATTTTCTAAGTTAAAAGCTGCATAATTCACAGATTAAACCCCCAATCTTTAAACGGACATAACTTCCTCGTTTTAAATCATTTTTCGCCCGTTCCTCGAACGGCATGGACACCCCGGATCCAATTTTATTTCTAAACGAGTTTGGGATAAAACGGAGATCCGGAGTCCAAGTTATATTCCGTCAAAGTATACCCAAAAACCATATTTTCATACAAAACCACAAAGTGCCATTTTCAAAACAAGTCATTTTCAACCCTTTTCAAAATCAACCAAAGCATGCCAATTTCAACCCTTTTTGAAATCAATCAAAATATACCAAAATCAAAATCAAGCCTCCTCAACTCATACATTAACACCTTACCACAATTCACAAAATCGCCATATAACAATTTTTACCCATTTCAAATAAATGGCTAAATTACAAACACATTAACATGTCATACATCCTTCTTCATCCCAGTTTCCAACAATACTATTTCCAATCAACCATCATTATACAAAATCAATATCATACTCACTATCACATGGTTTCACCCACAAATTAACCTTAATCATTCCTCAAGCATATATCACAACATACATATCTCTCATGCATAATCATACCATCAAGGCATCAATAATCATAATCACATATATGACCACATAATATATCTCAACCAAAACCAAACATACCTCATCTACATAATTTCATCCAAAATTACCAAATTCCACACTTCAACTCCTTAAACCTTATTATTCAATAACCAACCCAATCATTCATATATTTATTATCTGAAATTTATCCAATCACTTATGTCATCATACAATACACACATCAACTTACCTTTCTTATCTCTTTCCGGCCTCTGGCCCAAAATTCACGGCCTCCGGCCCAATTTCACAATTTAAATGCATAAACCACAAATCAATACTCATTACCCAATACATCAAATTCTCAATACACCAAGCATACAAGGCCACACAATTCTCAACCCAATCATTAATTCACATTACATACCAACTATGCATATTAGCACCAACCATTTACACAATTCAAATTTAATCCTATGGGTATCTAGCCTAGGAATTCTCATCACACCACATGGTAGTTAAATAAAACTTAAACCGTACCTCTTGTAGCCAAATCAATTGAGCCTCTTCTATGGAAGTCTCCACCAACCCTTAGCTCCAAGCCTCACCAAAGCTCCACAAGAAACACCAACCTCCAAATTGTGCATCAAAATCACCAAATACACTAACATAACCAATTTCACATACATACATCAACCTAGGACTCATAAAAATGATAAATCACAAGGGTTTGAGTACTTCTTACCTCAGTCCATATGAAGTAGGGATAGAACCCGCTTAGAATCCATGTTAAACAGCCAAAATCACGAGATTTCAATACTAACTACCCAAAAACGTGTAACAGTAGGGAATTTCGAAAACTGGGCAAAGATGAATAGAATACTGATGAGCGGATAATTTATACGCTTTTTGGCATTGTTTTTAGGTAGTTTTTAGTAGGATCCAGCTACTTTTAAGGATGTTTTCATTAGTTTTTATGTTAAATTCATATTTCTGGACTTTACTATGAGTTTGTGTGTTTTTCTGTGATTTCAGGTATTTTCTAGCTGAAATTGAGGGACCTAAGCAAAACTCTGATAAAAGGCTGACAAGGGACTGCTGATGCTTTTGGATTCTGACCTCTTTGCACTCTAAATGGATTTTTTGGAGCTACAAAACTCCAAATGGCACAGTCTCTACGGCGTTGGAAAGTAGACATCCAGAGCTTTCCAGAAATATGTAATAGTCTATACTTTATTCGTGATTAGATGACGTAAACTGGCGCTCAACGCCAGTTTCATGCTGCATTCTAGAGTCAAACGCCAGAAACACGTCACGAACCAGAGTTGAATGCCAAAAACACGTTACAACTTGGCGTTCAACTCCAAAAGAAGCCTCTGCACATGTAAAGCTCAAGCTCAACCCAAGCAAACACCAAGTGGGGCCCCGGAACTGGATTTCTGCATCAATTACTTACTTCTGTAAACTCTAGTAGCTAGTCTAGTATAAATAGGACATTTTATTATTGTATTAGACATCCTGGAGTGTATTTTTGATCCGGTGATCACGTTTTGGGGGCTGGCCATTCGGCCATGCCTGGACCACCATCACTTATGTATTTTCAACGGTGGAGTTTCTACACACCGTAGATTAAGGGTGTGGAGCTCTGTTGTACCTCGAGTTTTAATGCAATTACTACTATTTTCTATTCAATTCAGTTTATTCCTATTATAAGATATTCATTGCACTTCACCATGACGAATGTGATGATCCGTGACACTCATCATCATTCTCACCTATGAATGCGTGACAGACAACCACTTCTGTTCTACCTTAGGCCGGGCACATATCTCTTGGATTCCTTAATCAGAATCTTTGTGGTATAAGCTAGAATTGATGGCGGCATTCATGAGAATCTGGAAAGTCTCAACCTTGTCTGTGGCATTCCGAGTAGGATTTAGGGATTGAATGACTATGACGAGCTTCAAACTCGTGATTGTTAGGCGTGATAACAAACGCAAAAGAATCAATAGATTCTATTCCGACATGATCGAAACCCGACAGATGATTAGCCGTGCTGTGACAGAGCATTTGGACCTTTTTTACTGAGAGGATGGGATGTAGCCATTGACAACGGTGATGCCCTACATACAGCTTGCCATGGAAAGGAGTAAGAAGGATTGGATGAAGGTAATAGGAAAGCAGAGATTCAGAAGGAGCACAGCATCTTCATACGCCTATCTGAAATTCCCATTAATGATTTACATAAGTATTTCTATCTTTATTTTCTGTTTATTTATTATTATTATTCAAAAACTCCATAACCATATATTATCCGCCTAACTGAGAATTTCAAGATGACCATAGCTTGCTTCATACCAACAATCTCCGTGGGATCGACTCTTACTCACGTAAGGTTTATTACTTGGACGACCTAGTGCACTTGCTGGTTTGTTGTGCGAGGTTGTGAAGAAAGTGATGAGTTATAAACACGCACACCAAGTTAAATGCCATTATTAGAGATCACAATTTCGTGCACCAAGTTTTTGGCGCCGTTGTCGGGGATTGTTCGAGTTTGGACAAATGACGGTTCATCTTGTTGCTCAGATTAGGTAATTTTCTTTTTGTTTTGTTTTCAAAAATTTTTCAAAAAAATTTATCCCTATTTTCGAAAAAAAATTTAATTAAAAATAAATCATTCTATGGCTTCAGAATATTTAAGAATGGATTCTAGAGTTTCATGAAGCATGTTGAATCCTAGCTAGCTGTAAAGCCATATCCAAATCCTTTTGGAATGAGACTTCAACTAATCACCTCAATGCATGTAATGCCATCCTAAAGCTGGTTGGCTATGAAGCCATGTCCAACCCTTGGATTGGAGCTTTAGGCTAACATTGAAAGATTCCTGGAATTCTTCATAAAAATTTTGAATTTCTTATTTTCTTTTTCCTATATATTTTTTGAAAATAATAAAAGAAAATACAAAAAAATTCATAAAATAAAAAAAAACAAAAATATTTTGTGATTCTTGTTTAAGTCTTGTGCCATATTTTAAGTTTGATGTCAATTGCATATTCATGATGTTCTTGCATTTTTCGAAAAATCATGCATTCATAGTGTTCTTCATGATCTTCAAGTTGTTCTTGGTAAGTCTTCTTATTTGATCTTTAAATTTTCTTGTTTTGTGTTGTATGATGTTTTTCATGTGCATTTTTGCATTCATAGTGTCTAAACATGAAAGATTTCCAAGTTTGGTGTCTTACATGTTTTCTTTGCATCAAAATTTTTTCAAAAATATGTTCTTGATGTTCATCATGATCTTCAAAGTGTTCTTGGTGTTCATCTTGACATTCATAGTGTTCTTGCATACATCATGTGTTTTGATCCAAAATTTTTATGTTTTGGGTCATAATTGTGTTTTTCTCACTCATCATTAAAAATTTAAAAATAAAAAAAAATATCTTTTCCTTTTTTTTCTCTCAAAATTTTGAAAATTTGAGTTGACTTAGTCAAAAAATTTTAGAATTAGTTATTTCTTGTAAGTCAAGTCAAATTTTCAATTTTTAAAAAAACCTTATCTTTTCAAAACTTTTTCAAAAAAAAATCAAATCTTTTTCATTTTTCTTACTATTTTTCAAAATTTTTAATTTAATTTTTCAAAATTGTTTTCTTATTTTATTTCAAATTTTTGAAACTTAACTAACAAGTAATGTGATTGATTCAAAAATTTGAAGTTTGTTACTTTATTGTTAAGAAAGGTTTAATCTTTAAATTCTAGAATCATATCTTTTAGTTTCTTGTTAGTCAAGTAATTAATTTTAATTTTAAAAATTAAATCTTTTCCAACCATATCTTTTTAATCATATCTTTTTATCATATCTTTTTCAAAAATTTGATTTCAAAATATCTTCTTATCTTTTCAAATTTGATTTTCAAATCTTTTTCAACTAACTAATTGACTTTTTGTTTGTTTCTTATCTTTTTCAAAACCACCTAACTACTTTTCCCTCTCTAATTTTCGAAAATTTCTCCTTCCTTTTCAAAATTCTTTTAATTAATTAATTGTTTTAAATTTTAATTTTAATTTTATTTCACCTTTAATTTTCGAAAATCATTAACTCCTTTTCAAAAATTATTTTCGAAAACTTCTCTCTCTCATCTTATTCTATTTATTTATTCATTTACTAACACTTCTCTTCATCTCAAATCTCTGCTCCTATCCTCACCCTTGTATTTGGATTATTCATTCTTCTTCACTCTTATTCCCTTTCTTTTTCTACTAACATAAAGGAATCTCTATACTGTGACATAGAGGATTCCTCTTCCTTTTCTGTTCTCTTCTTTCTCATATGAGCAGGAACAAGGAAAAAGGCATTCTTGTTGAAGCTGATCCTGAATCTGAAAGGACTCTGAAGAGGAAACTAAGAGAAGCTAAATTACAACAATCCAGAGACAACCTTACTGAAATTTTCGAACAAGAAAAGGATATGGCAGCCGAACCCAACAACAATAATGCAAGGAGGATGCTTGGTGATTATACTACACCTACTTCCAAGTTTGATGGAAGAAACATCTCAATTCCTGCCATTGGAGCAAATAATTTGGAGCTGAAACCTCAACTAGTTGCTCTAATGCAATAAAACTGCAAGTTTCATGGACTTCCATCAGAAGATCCCTACTAGTTTTTAACTGAGTTCTTGCAGATCGATGAGACTGTTAATACTAATGGAGTAGATCCTGAAGTTTACAGGCTCATGCTTTTCCCTTTTGCTATAAGAGACAGAGCTAGAACATGGTTGGACTCACAACCTAAGGATAGCCTGGACTCTTGGGATAAGCTAGTCACGGCCTTCTTGGTTAAATTCTTTCCTCCTCAAAAGCTGAGCAAGCTTAGAGTGGATGTTCAGACCTTCAAGCAAAAAGATGGTGAATCCCTCTATGAAGCTTGGGAAAGATACAAGCAGATGACCAAAAAGTGTCCTTCTGACATGTTTTCAGAATGGACCATGATAGATATATTCTATTATGGTCTATCTTAGTTCTCTAAGATGTCACTAGACCATTCTATAGGTGGATCCATTCACCTAAAGAAAACACCTGCAGTAGCTCAGGAACTTATTGAAATGGTTGCAAATAACCAATTCATGTACACTTCTGAGAGGAATTCCGTGAATAATGGGATGCCTCAGAGGAAGGGAGTTCTTGAAATTGATGCTCTGAATGCCATATTGGCTCAGAACAAAATGTTGACTCAGAAAGTCAACATGATTTCTCAAAGTCTGAATGGATGGCAAAATGCATCCAACAGCACTAAAGAGGCATCTTCTGAAGAAGAAGCTTATAATCCTGAAACCCTGCAATGGCAGAGGTAAATTACATGGGTGAACCTTATGGAAACACCTATAATTCTTCATGGAGAAATCATCCAAATTTCTCATGGAAGGATCAACAAAAGCCTCAACAAGGCTTTAATAATGGTGAAAGAAACAGGTTTAGCAATGACAAGCCTTTTCCATCATCTTCTTAGCAACAGACAGAGAATTCTGAGCAGAGCACCTCTAACTTAACAAATATAGTCTCTGATCTGTCTAAGGCCACTTTAAGCTTCATGAGTGAAACAAGGTCCTCCATTAGAAATTTGGATGCACAAGTGGGCCAGCTGAGTAAGAAAGTCACTGAAACTCCTCCTAGTACTCTCCCAAGCAATACAGAAGAGAATCCAAAGAGAGAGGGCAAGGCCATTGATATAGTCAATATGGCCGAATGCAAGGAGGAAGGGGAGGACGTGAATCCCAATGAGGAAGACCTCATGGGACGTCTCCCAACCAAGAAGGAGTTCCCTATTGAGGACCCAAAGGAATCTGAGGCTCAAATAGAGACCATAGAGATTCCATTAAACGTCCTTCTGCCATTCATGAGCTCTGAAGACTATTCTTCCTCTGAAGAGGATGAAGATGTAACTGGAGAGCAAGTTGCTCAATATCTAGGAGCTATCATGAAGCTGAATGCCAAGTTGTTTGGTAATGAAACTTGGGAAGGTGAACCTCCCTTGCTCATTGGTGAACTAGATACATGAGTTCAGCAAACTTTACCTCAAAAGAAACAAGATCCTGGTAAATTCTTAATACCCTGTACCATAGGCACCATAACCTTTGAAAAGGCTCTGTGTGACCTAGGGTCAGGCATAAATCTTATGCCACTCTCCGTAATGGAGAAGCTGGGGATCATTGAGGTACAGCCTGCCATATTCTCATTGCAAATGGCAGACAAGTCAGTAAGACAAGCTTATGGATTGGTAGAGGACGTGTTGGTAAAGGTTGAAGGCCTTTACATCCCTGTTGATTTCATAATCTTAGACACTAGGAAGGAAGAGGATGAATGCATCATCCTTGGAAGACCTTTCCTAGCCACAGCAGGAGCTGTGATAGATGTTAACAGAAGAGAATTAGTCCTTCAATTGAATGGGGACTACCTTGTGTTTAAGACCCAAGGGTGTTCTTCTTTAACAATGGAGAGAAAGCATGAAAAACTTCTCTCAATACAAAGTCAAATAGTGCCCCCACAATCAAACTCTAAGTTTGGTGTTGGGAGGCCACAGCCAAACTCTAAGTTTGGTGTTGAATCCCCACATTCAAACTCTAAGTTTGGTGTTGGGAGTCTACAACATTGACCTGATCACCTTTGAGGCTCCATGAGAGCCCACTGTCAAGCTAGTGACATTAAAGAAGCGCTTATTAGGAGGCAATCCAATTTTTATTTATCTAAGTTTATTTTTCTTTTATTGTTCTTTTATATTTTGTTAGGTTCATGATCTTGTGGAGTCACAAAATAAATACTAAAATAAAAAAAAACTAAATAAAAAACAGCAGAAGAAAACACACACCCTGGAGGAAAGACTTACTGGCGTTTGAACGCCAGTAAGGAGCATCTGGCTGGCGTTCAACGCCAGAACAGAGCATGGATCTGGCGTTGAATGCCAGAAATAAGCAGCATCCTGGCGTTTGAACGCCAGAATACACCCTGAGGAGAGCTGGCGCTGAACGCCAGAAACAAGCATGGAACTGGCGTTCAACGCCAGAAACATGCTGCAAATGGGCGTTGAACGCCCAAAACAAGCATGACTCTGGCGTTTAGATGCCAGAATTGCATGCAAAGGTATTTTACACGCCTAATTGGTGCAGGAATGATAATTCCTTGATACCTCAGGATCTGTGGACCCCACAGGATCATCTCAGGATCTGTGGACCCCACAAGATCCCCACCTACCTCAACTCACATTCTCTCTTCTTCACCAATCACCTCAATCTCTCTTCCCCATCATCTCCTTCCCACTCAATCCCACCCATATGGCCGAAACATACACATCTCTCTGATGAGCGGATAATTTATACGCTTTTTGGCATTGTTTTTAGGTAGTTTTTAGTAAGTTCAAGCTACTTTTAGGGATATTTTCATTAGTTTTTATGTTAAATTCACATTTCTGGACTTTACTATGAGTTTGTGTGTTTTTCTGTGATTTTAGGTAATTTCTGGCTGAAATTGAGGGACTTGAGCAAAACTCTGAAAAAGGCTGACAAAAGGACTGCTGATGCTGTTGGAATCTGACCTCCCTGCACTCGAAATGAATTTTCTGGAGCTACAGAATTTCAATTGGCGCGCTCTCAACGGCGATGGAAAGTAGACATCCAGAGCTTTCCAGTAATATATAATAGTCCATACTTTATTCGGAAATTGACGACGTAACTTGGCGTTGAACGCCAAGTACATGCTGCTGTCTGGAGTTAAACGCCAGAAAAACGTCATGATCCAGAGTTGAACGCCCAAAACACGTTATAACTTGGAGTTCAACTCCAATAAACGCCTCAGCTCGTGGATAGATCAAGCTCAGCCCAAGCATACACCACCCCGGAAGTGGATTTATGCATCAATTACTTACTCATGTAAACCCTAGTAGCTAGTCTAGTATAAATAGGATAAGTTACTATTGTATTAGACATCTTTTGACAGTTTAATCTTTGACTGTTCTAGTCCTTGATCATTCAGTCTTTCGATCATGGAGAGGGCTGGCCATTCGGCCATGCCTGAACCTTTTACTTATGTACTTTCAACAGTGGAGTTTCTGCACACCATAGATTAAGGGTGTGGAGCTCTGCTGTACCTCAAGTTTCAATACAATTATTATTACTTTATATTCAATTCTCTTTTATTCTTATTCCAAGATATACGTTGCACAACACTTTGATGAATGTGATGATCCGTGACACTCATCATCATTCTCACTTATGAACGTGCGTGACTGACAACCACTTCCGTTCTACCTTAGGCCGCGCGCATATCTCTTAGATTCCCCAACAGAATCTTCGTGGTATAAGCTAGATAGATGGCGGCATTCATGGGGATCCGGAAAGTCTAACCTTGTCTGTGGTATTCCGAGTAGGATTCTGGTATTGAATGACTGTGACGAGCTTCAAACTCCTGAAGGCTGGGCGTGATGACAAACGCAAAAGAATCAATGGATTCTACTCCAACCTGATTGAGAACCGACAGATGATTAGCCGTGCCGTGACAGAGCATTTGGACCATTTTCACTGAGAGGATGGGATGTAGCTATCAACAAGGGTGATGCCTCCAGACGATTAGCCGTGCAGTGACAGCGCATAGGACCATTTTCCCGAGAGGATTGAAAGTAGCCATTGATGATGGTGATGCCCTACATACAGCTTGCCATGGAAAGGAGTAAGAAGGATTGGATGGAAGCAATAGGAAAGTAGAAATTCAAGAGGAGCACAGCATCTCCATGCACTTATCTGAAATTCCCACCATTGATTTACATAAGTATTTCTATCCTTTTTTTATTTTCTATTTATTATTAATTTTCGAAATCCAAAACCATTTAATCTGCCTAACTGAGATTTACAAGGTAACCATAGCTTGCTTCATACCAACAATCTCTGTGGGATCGACCCTTACTCACGTAAGGTATTACTTGGATGACCCAGTACACTTGCTGGTTAAGTTGAATGGAGTTGTGGAAAGAAAAAGCTTCTCTAACAGTGCCTGGAACTCTTGTATCACAATTTTGTCCACCAAGTTTTTGGCGCCGTTGCCGAGGATTGTTCGAGTATGGACAACTGACGGTTCATCTTGTTGCTCAGATTAGGTAATTTTCTTTTTATTTTCTTTTCAAAAAGTTTTCAAAATTTTTCTTTTATTTTCGTTTTTCTAAAAGAATATTTTCGAAAAAATAAAATAAAAATACAAAAAAATTAGAAAATCATAAAAATCAAAAATATTTTGCGTCTCTTGTTTGAGTCTTGAGTCAATTTTTAAGTTTGGTGTCAATTGCATGTTTTAAAAAAAATTTCTTGCATTTTCCGAAAACATCATGCATTCATAGTGTTCTTCATGATCTTCAAGTTGTTCTTGACAAGTCTTTTTGTTTGATCTTGATGTTTTCTTGTTTTGTGTTGTTTGTTGTTTTTCACATGCATTTTTTGTTTATTAGAGTCCATGCATTACAAATTTCTAAGTTTGGTGTCTTGCATGTTTTCTTTACATCAAAAATTTTTCAAAAATATGTTCTTGATGCTCATCATGATCTTCAAAGTGTTCTTGGTGTTCATCTTGACATTCATAGTGTTCTTGCATGCATCATGTGTTTTGATCCAAAATTTTTAAGTTTTGGGTCATAATTGTGTTTTTCTCTCTCATAATTAATTTTCAAAAATCAAAAAAATATATTTTCCTTATTTTTCTCATAATTTTCGAAAATTTGAGTTGACTTAGTCAAAAATTTTCAAAATTAGTTGTTTCTTACAAGTCAAGTCAAATTTTCAACTTTTAAAAAAATCTTATCTTTTCAAAATCTTTTTCAAAAATCATATCTTTTTTTTCATTTTTTCTATTTTTTCGAAAATTTTAAAAATCTTTTTCAAAATATTTTTAAAAATCTTTTTCTTATCTTTATATCATATTTTTGAAAATTCACTAATAATTAATGTGATTGATTCAAAAATTTGAAGTTTGTTACTTTCTTGTTAAGAAAGGTTCAATCTTTAAGTTCTAGAATCTTATCTTGTAGTTTCTTGTTAGTGAAGTAAGTAATTTTAAAATTTTTTGAATTAAATATTTTTATCTTTTATCTTATCTTTTTCAAAATTTATCTGTTTCAAAAATTTGATTTTAAAATATCTTATCTAAACTTCTTATCTTCTTATCTTTTTAATTTGATTTTAATATCTTTTTCAACTAACTCATTGACTTTTTGTTTGTTTCTTATCTTTTTCAAAACTACCTAACTACTTTTTCCTCTCTAATTTTCGAAAATATCTCATCTCTTTTTCAAAAATTCTTTTGTTTTAAATTTTAATTTTAATCTTATCTTATCTCTAATTTTCGAAAATTACTAACCCCTTTTTCAAAATTATTTTTGAAATTCTCCCTCTCTTTTCTTATTCTTTTTAATTATTTAATTACTAACACTTCTCTTCACCTCTCTTCACCTAAATATCCGAACCCCCTCTTCTATTTTCTCCCCCCCCCCCTTTCTTTTTCTATTAACATAAAGGAATCTCTATACTGTGACATAGAGGATTCCTCTTTCTTTTCTTGTTTTCTTCTCTTTCATATGAGCAGGAACAAGGATAAAGGCACTCTAGTTGCAATTGATCCAGAACCTGAAAGGACTCTGAAGAGAAAATTAAGAGAAGCTAAGTTACAACAATCTAAAGGTAACCTTTCAGAAATATTAGAGCAAGAGAAGGAGATGGCAGCCGAAAATAATAATAATGCAAGGAGAATGCTTGGTGACTTCACAAAGCCAACGTCCAAATTTGATGGAAGAAGCATCTCCATTCCTGCCATTGGAGCCAACAACTTTGAGCTGAAACCTCAGCTAGTTGCCTTAATGCAACAAAACTGCAAGTTTTATGGACATCCATCTGAAGATCCTTATCAGTTTTTAACTGAGTTCTTGCAAATCTGTGAGACTGTAAAGACAAATGGAGTTGATCCTGAAGTCTACAGACTCATGCTTTTCCCTTTTGCTGTAAGAGACAGAGCTAGAATATGGTTGGATTCACAACCCAAGGATAGCCTGGACTCCTGGGATAAGCTGGTCACAGCCTTCTTGGATAAATTCTTTCCTCCTCAAAAGCTGAGCAAGCTGAGAGTGGATGTTCAAACATTCAAACAAAAGGATGGTGAATCCCTCTATGAAGCTTGGGAAAGATACAAGCAGCTGACCAAAAGATGTCCATCTGACATGTTTTCAGAATGGACCATATTAGATATATTCTATTATGGTCTATCTGAATTTTCGAAAATGTCATTGGACCATTCTGCAGGTGGATCAATTCACCTAAAGAAAACACCTGCAAAAGCTCAAGAACTTATTGACATGGTTGCAAATAACCAATTCATGTACACTTCTGAGAGGAATTCCGTGAATAATGGGACGCCTCAGAGGAAAGGAGTTCTTGAAATTGATGCTCTGAATGCCATATTGGCTCAAAACAAAGTGTTGACTCAGCAAGTCAACATGATCTCTCAAAGTCTGAATGGATGGCAAAATGCATCCAAAAGTACTAAAGAGGCAGCTTCTGAAGAAGCTTATGATCCTAAAAACCCTGCCATGGCAAAGGACAATTACATGGGTGAACCTTATGGAAACACCTATAACTCATCATGGAGAAATCATCCAAATTTCTCGTGGAAGGATCAACCAAAGCCTCAACAAGGCTTTAACAATGGTGGACGCAATAGGCTGAGCAATAGCAAGCCATATCCATCATCTTCTCAGCAACAGACAGAGAATTCTGAACAAAACACTTCTAATTTAGCCAATCTAGACTCTGATCTATCAAAGGCCACTTTCAGTTTCATGAATGAAACAAGATCCTCCATTAGAAATCTGGAGGCACAAGTGGGCCAGCTGAGTAAGAAAGTCATTGAAACTCCTCCCAGTATTCTCCCAAGCAATACAGAAGAGAATCCAAAAGGAGAGTGCAAGTCCATTGATATAATCAATATGGCCGAATGCACAAGGGAGGAGGAGGACGAAAATCCTAGTGAGGAAGACCTCCTGGGACGTCCTTCAAGCAAGAAGGAGTTCCTATTAAGGATCCAAAGGAATCTGAGGCTCATACGAAGACCATAGAGATTCCATTAAATCTCCTTCTGCCATTCATGAGCTCTGAAGACTATTCTTCCTCTGAAGAGGATGAAGATGTGACTGGAGAGCAAGTTGCTCAGTATTTAGGAGCTATCATGAAGCTGAATGTCAAGTTGTTTGGTAATGAGACTTGGGAAAGTGAACCTCCCTTGCTCATTAGTGAACTAGATACTTGGATTCAGAAAATTTTACCTCAAAAGAGACAAGATCCTGGCAAGTTCTTAATACCTTGTACCATAGGCACCATGACCTTTGAAAAGGCTCTATGTGAACTGGGGTCAGGGATAAATCTTATGCCACTCTCTGTAATGGAGAAGCTGGGGGATCATTGAGGTACAACCTGCCTTGTTCTCATTACAATTGGCAGACAAGTCATTGAGACAAGCTTATGGAATAGTAGAGGACGTGTTAGTAAAGGTTGAAGGCCTTTACATCCCTGCTGATTTCATAATCTTAGACACTAGGAAGGAAGAGGATGAATGCATAATCCTTGGAAGACCTTTCCTAGCCACAGCAGGAGCTGTGATAGATGTCAACAGAGGTGAACTAGTCCTTCAATTGAATGGGGACTACCTTGTGTTTAAGGCACATGGCCATCCCTTTGTGACAAAAGAGAGTAAGCATGAAGAGCTTCTCTCAGTTCAGAGTCAAGAAAAGCCCCCACAGTCAAACTCTAAGTTTGGTGTTGTGAGGCCACAACCAAACTCTAAGTTTGGTGTTAAGACCCCATATCCAAACTCTAAGTTTGGTGTTGGGACTATACAACATTGACCTGATCACCTTTGTGACTTCATGAGAGCCACTGTCAAGCTATTGACATTAAAGAAGCGCTTGTTGGGAGGCAACCCAATTTTATTTATCTAATTTTTATTTTATTTTATTTTATTTTATTTTGTGTTTTATTAGGTACATGATTATGTGGAGTCACGAAAAAATAGAAAAATTAAAAACAGAATCAAAAATAGCAGAAGAAAAATCACACCCTGGAGGAAGCACAGGCTAGCGTTCAACGCCAATAAGGAGCATCTGGCTGGCGTTTAATGCCAGAACAGAGCATCAACCTGGCGCTGAACGCCAGAAACAAGCAACATTCTGGCGCTGAACGCCAGGAATGTGCCTAAGAGGAAAAGCTGACGCTGAACGCCAGTAACAAGTATGAAACTGGCGTTCAACGCCAGAAACATGCTTTACATGGGCGTTGAACGCCCAGAATGTGCACCACACGGCGTTTAAACGCCAGAATGGTGTGCGAAGGCAATTTACATGCCTATTTGGTGCAGGTATGAAATTCCTTGACACCTCAGGATCTGTGGACCCCACAGGATCACCTCAGGATCTGTGGACCCCACAGGATCCCCACCTACTATATTCCCACCTTACCTCCTAATCCTATTTTGTGATGAGTATTCCCCATGTCACACTTCCCAACACTCTTCACCAATCACCTCAATTTCTCTTCCTAATCACCCCCTTCACCACTCACATCCATCCACTCTTCCCCATAAACCCCACCTACCTTCAAAAATTCAAAACCAATTTTCCCACCCATTCCCACCCTAAATGGTCGAACATACACCCCCCTCTCCCTATATATACCCTTCCATTCTACTTCATTTTCACAAAACACAACCCCTCTTCTTCACCTTGGCCGAACCTACATCTCTCCCTCTCTACCATATTCTCTTCTTCTTCTCTTCTTTCTTCTATAGCTCGAGGACGAGCAATATTTTAAGTTTGGTGTGGTTAAAGCATAATCTTTTTTGTTTTCCATTACCATCAATGGCACCTAAGGCCGGAGAATCCTCTAGAAAAGGAAAAGGGAAGACAAAAGCTTCCACCTCCGAGTCATGGGAGATGGAAAGATTCATCTCCAAAAGCCATCAAGACCACTTCTATGATGTTGTGGCAAAGAAGAAGGTGATCCCTGAGGTCCCTTTCAAGCTCAAAAAGAATGAGTACCCGGAGATCCGACATGAAATCCGAAGAAGAGGTTGGGAAGTCTTAACCAACCCCATGTAACAAGTCAGAATCTTAATGGTTCAAGAGTTCTATGCCAATGCATGGATCACTAGGAACCATGATCAAAGTATGAACCCGAATTCCAAAGAATTATCTCACAATGGTTCGGGGGAAATACTTAGATTTTAGTCCGGAAAATGTGAGGTTGGCATTCCACTTGCCCATGATGCAAGAAGATGAACACCCCTACACTAGAAGGGTCAACTTTAATCAAAGGTTGGACCAAGTCCTTACGGACATATGTGTGGAAGGAGCTCAATGGAAGAGAGACTCCAAAGGCAAGCCAGTTCAACTAAGAAGACTGGACCTCAAGCCTGTGGCTAGAGGATGGTTGGAGTTCATTCAACGCTCCATCATTCCCACTAGCAACCAATCTGAAGTTACTGTGGATCGGGCCATCATGATTCATAGCATCATGATTGGAGAGGAAGTAGAGGTTCATGAGGTCATCTCCAATGAAATCTACAAAATAGCCGACAAGCCCTCTACCATGGCAAGGCTAGCTTTTCCTCACCTTATTTGCCATCTATGTTACTCAGCTGGAGTTATCATAGAAGAAGACATCTCCATTGAAGAGGATAAGCCCATCACCAATAAGAGGATGGAGCAAGCAAGAGAGACCCTTCACGGTTCTCAAGAGATGCATGAGGAAGCTCATCATCAAGAAATCCCTGAGATGCCTCAAGGGATGCACTTTCCTCCCAACAACTATTGGGAACAACTCAATACTTCCTTAGAAGATTTGAGCCACAATGTGGAACAATTAAGGGTGGAACATCATGAGCACTCCATCATTCTCCATGAAATAAGAGAAGATCAAAGAGCAATGAGGGAGGAGCAACAAAGGCAAGGAAGGGACATAGAAGAGCTTAAGGACATTGTTGGACCTTCAAGAAGAAGACGCCACTAAAGGTGGATTCATTCCTTGTTCTTTATTTCTTTCTGCTTTCGGTTTTGAATGTTGTGTTTATCTATGTTTTGTGTCTCTACTTCATGATCATTAGTATGTAGTAACCATGTCTTAAAGCTATGAATAAAATCCATTAATCCTTCACCTCTCTTAAATGAAATATGCTTTAATTCAAAAGAACAAGAAGTACATGGATTTCGAAATTATCTTTTAATTTAATTTAATTATATTGATGTGGTGACAATACTCTTTGTTTTCTAAATGAATGCTTAAACAGTGCATATTTTTTATCTTGTTGTTTATGAATGTTAAAATTGTTGGCTCTTGAAAGAATGATGAACAAAGAGAAATGTTATTGATGATCTGAAAAATCATAAAATTGATTCTTGAAGCAAGAAAAAGCAGTGAAAAAGCAAAAGCTTGCGAAAAAAAAAGTGGCGAAAGAAAATGGCGAAAAAAATTAGAAAGAAAAAGAAAAAGCAAGCAGAAAAAGCCAATAGCCCTTAAAACCAAAAGGCAAGGGTAAAAAGGATCCAAGGCTTTGAGTATCAATGGATAGTAGGGCCCAAGAAAATCAAATCCAGGCCTAAGCGGCTAAATCAAGCTGTCCCTAACCATGTGCTTGTGTCATAAAGGTCCAAGTGAAAAGCTTAAGACTGAGTGGTTAAAGTCGTGATCCAAAGCAAAAAGAGTGTGCTTAAGAGCTCTGGACACCTCTAACTGGGGACTCAAGCAAAGCTGAGTCACAATCTGAAAAGGTTCACCCAGTCATGTGTCTGTGGCATTTATGTATCCGGTGGTAATATTGGAAAACAAAGTGCTTAGGGCCACAGCCAAGACTCATAAGTAGCTGTGTCCAAGAATCAACATACTTAACTAGGAGAATCAATAACACTATCCAAAATTCTAAGTTCCTAGAGAAGCCAATCATTCTAAACTTCAAAGGAAAAAGTGAGATGCCAAAACTGTTCAGAAGCAAAAAGCTACAAGTCCCGCTCATCTAATTAGAATTAATATTCATTGATATTTTGAAATCTATAGTATATTCTCTTCTTTTTATCCTAATTGATTTTCAGTTACTTGGGGACAAGCAACAATTTAAGTTTGGTGTTGTGATGAGCGGATAATTTATACGCTTTTTGGCATTGTTTCTAGGTAGTTTTTAGTAAGTTCAAGCTACTTTTCGGGATGTTTTCATTAGTTTTTATGTTAAATTCATATTTCTGGACTTTACTATGAGTTTGTGTGTTTTTCTGTGATTTCAGGTAATTTCTGGCTGAAATTGAGGGACTTGAGCAAAACTCTGAAAAAGGCTGACAAAAGGACTGCTGATGCTGTTAGAATCTGACCTCCCTGCACTCGAAATGGATTTTCTGGAGCTACCGAATTCCAATTGGCGCGCTTTCAATGGCGTTAGAAATTAGACATCCAGAGCTTTCCAGTAATATATAATAGTTCATACTTTATTCGGAAATTGACGACGTAACTTGGCGTTGAACGCCAAGTACATGCTGCTGTCTGGAGTTAAACGCCAGAAAAACGTCATGATCCGGAGTTGAATGCCCAAAACACGTTATAACTTGGAGTTCAACTCCAATAAACGCCTCAGCTCATGGATAGATCAAGCTCAGCCCAAGCATACACCAAGTGGGCCCTGGAAGTGGATTTATGCATCAGTTACTTACTCATGTAAACCCTAGTAGCTAGTCTAGTATAAATAGGATAAGTTACTATTGTATTAGACATCTTTTGATAGTTTAATCTTTGACTGTTCTAGTCCTTGATCATTCGGTCTTTTGATCATGGAGAGGGCTGGCCATTCGGCCATGCCTGAACCTTTTACTTATGTACTTTCAACAGTGGAGCTTCTGCACACCATAGATTAAGGGTGTGGAGCTCTGCTGTACCTCAAGTTTCAATACAATTATTATTACTTTCTATTCAGTTCTCTTTTATTCTTATTCCAAGATATACGTTGCATAACACTTTGATGAATGTGATGATCCGTGACACTCATCATCATTCTCACCTATGAACGTGCGTGACTGACAACCACTTCCGTTCTACCTTAGGCCGGGCGCATATCTCTTAGATTCCCCAACAGAATCTTCGTGGTATAAGCTAGATAGATGGCGGCATTCATGGGGATCCAGAAAGTCTAACCTTGTCTGTGGTATTCCGAGTAGGATTCCGGTATTGAATGACTGTGACGAGCTTCAAACTCCTGAAGGCTGGGCGTGATGACAAACGTAAAAGAATCAATGGATTCTACTCCAACCTGATTGAGAACTGACAGATGATTAGCCGTGCCATGACAGAGCATTTGGACCATTTTCACTGAGAGGATGGGATGTAGCTATCAACAAGGGTGATGCCTCCAGACGATTAGCCGTGCAGTGACAGCGCATAGGACCATTTTCCCGAGAGGATTGAAAGTAGCCATTGATGATGGTGATGCCCTACATACAGCTTGCCATGGAAAGGAGTAAGAAGGATTGGATGGAAGCAATAGGAAAGTAGAAATTCAAGAGGAGCACAGCATCTCCATGCACTTATCTGAAATTCCCACCATTGATTTACATAAGTATTTCTTTCCTTTTTTATTTTCTATTTATTATTAATTTTCGAAATCCAAAACCATTTATTCTGCCTAACTGAGATTTACAAGGTAACCATAGCTTGCTTCATACCAACAATCTCTGTGGGATCGACCCTTACTCACGTAAGGTATTACTTGGATGACCCAGTACACTTGCTTGTTAAGTTGAACGGAGTTGTGGAAAGAAAAATCTTCTCTAACAGTGCCTGAAACTCTTGTATCACAATTTCGTCCACCACTCTCCCTCTCCTCTATATCATCTTTTCCTTCCATTCTTTCTTCTTTGCTCGAGGGCGAGCAACATTCTAAGTTTGGTGTGGTAAAAGCATAGCTTTTTTGTTTTTCCATAACCATTGATGGCACCTAAGGCCAGAGAAACCTCAAAAAAAAAAGAGATAAAAGGGAAGACAAAAAGCTTCCACCTCTGAGTCATGGGAGATGGAGAGATTCATCTCAAGAATCCATAGCTCAGTAGTAAAGCATTTGACTTCAAATCAAGAGATCCCTGAGATACCTCAGGGGATACATGTTTCTCTACATAATTATTGGGAGCAACTAAGGATATGAGCACCAAAATCACTAGGGATCAAGCAACAAAGGCAAGGAAGAGACATAAAGGAGCTCAAAAAGCACCATTGATCCTTCAAAAAGGCACCACCCTCACTAAGGTGGACTCATTCCTTAACTTCCTTGTTCTTATCTCTGTTTTTTTCGATTTTATGCTATATGTTTATTTATGTTTTGTGTCTCTACTTCATGATCATTAGTGTCTAGTAACTATGTCTTAAAGCTATGAATAATTCCATGAATCCTTCACCTTTCTTAAATGAAAAATGTTTTAATACAAAAGAACAAGAAGTACATAAGTTTCGAATTTATCCTTGAATTTAGTTTAATTATATTGATGTGGTGACAATACTTTCTGTTTTCTGAATAAATGCTTGAACAGTGCATATTTTTTATCTTGTTGTTTATGAATGTTAAAATTGTTGGCTCTTGAAAGAATGATGAACAAAGAAAAATGCTATTGATAATCTGAAAAATCATGAAATTGATTCTTGAAGCAAGAAAAAGCAGTGAACAGCAAAAGCTTGGCGAAAAAAAATAATTTAGAAAGAAAAAGAAAAAGCAAGCAGAAAAAACCAATAGCCCTTAAAACCAAAAGGCAAGGGTAAAAAGGATCCAAGGCTTTGAGCATCAATGGATAGGAGGGCCCAAGGAAATAAAATCCAGGCCTAAGCGGCTAAATCAAGTTGTCCCTAACCATGTGCTTGTGGCATGCAGGTCCAAGTGAAAAGCTTGAGACTGAGTGGTTAAAGTCGTGATCCAAAGCAAAAAGGATGTGCTTAAGAGCTCTGGACACCTCTAACTGGGGACTTTAGCAAAGCAGAGTCACAATCTGAAAAGGTTCACCCAGTCATGTGTCTGTGGCATTTATGTATCTGGTGGTAATACTGGAAAACAAAGTGGTTAGGGCCACGGCCAAGACTCATAAAAGTAGCTGTGTTCAAGAATCAACAAACTTAACTAGGAGAATCAATAACACTATCTGAAATTCTAAATTTCTAGAGATGCCAATCATTCTAAACTTCAAAGGATAAAGTGAGATGCCAAAACTGTTCAGAAGCAAAAAGCTACAAGTCCCGCTCATCTAATTAGAATTAATATTCATTGATGTTCTGAGCTTTATAGTATATTCTCTTCTTTTTATCCTAATTGATTTTCAGTTGCTTGGGGACAAGCAACAATTTAAGTTTGGTGTTGTGATGAGCGGATAATTTATACGCTTTTTGGCATTGTTTTTAGGTAGTTTTTAGTAGGATCTAGCTACTTTTAGGGATGTTTTCATTAGTTTTTATGTTAAATTCACATTTCTGGACTTTACTATGAGTTTGTGTGTTTTTCTGTGATTTCAGGTATTTTCTGGCTGAAATTGAGGGACCTGAGCAAAACTCTGATAAAAGACTGACAAAGGACTGCTGATGCTGTTGGATTCTGACCTCCTTGCACTCTAAATGGAATTTCTGGAGCTACAGAACTCCAATCAGCGCGCTCTTAATGGCGTTGGAAAGTAGACATCCAGAGCTTTCCAGCAATATATAATAGTCCATAATTTATTCGTGATTAGATGACGTAAACTAGCGCTCAACGCCAGTTCCATGCTGTATTCTGGAGTCAAACGCCAGAAACACGTCACGAACCAGAGTTAAACGCCAAAAACACGTTACAACTTGGCGTTCAACTCCAAAAGAAGTCTCTGCACGTGTAAAGCTCAAGCTCAGCCCAAGCACACACCAAGTAGGCCACAAAAGTAGATTTCTACATCAATTACTTACTTCTGTAAACCCTAGTAGCTAGTCTAGTATAAATAGGACATTTATTATTGTATTAGACATCCTGGATTGTATTTTTGATCCGGTGATCACGTTTTGGGGTTGGCCATTCTGCCATGCCTGGACCACCATCACTTATGTATTTTCAACGGTGGAGTTTCTACACACCGTAGATTAAGAGTGTAGAGCTCTGCTGTACCTCGAGTTTTAATGCAATTACTACTATTTTCTATTCAATTCAGTTTATTCCTGTTCTAATATATTCGTTGCACTTCACCATGAAGAATGTGATGATCCGTGACACTCATCATCATTCTCACCTATGAATGCGTGACTGACAACTACTTCCGTTCTACCTTAGGCCGGGCGCATATCTCTTGGATTCCTTAATCAAAATCTTCGTGGTATAAGCTAGAATTGATAGCGGCATTCATGAGAATCCGGAAAGTCTCAACCTTGTCTGTGGTATTCCGAGTAGGATTCAAGGATTGAATGACCGTGATGAGCTTTAAACTCACGATTGTTGGGCGTGATGACAAACGCAAAAGAATCAATGGATTCTATTCCGGCATGATCGAGAACCGACAGATGATTAGCCGTGCTGTGACAGAGAATTTGGACCTTTTTCACTGAGAGGATGGGATGTAGCCATTAACAACAGTGATGCCCTACATACAGCTTGCCATGGAAAGGAGTAAGAAGGATTGGATGAAGGAAGTAGGAAAGCAGAGATTCAGAAGGAGCGCATCATCTTCATACGCCTATATGAAATTCCCATTAATGATTTACATAAGTATTTCTATCTTTATTTTCTGTTTATTTATTATTATCATTCGAAAACTCCATAACCATATATTATCCGCCTAACTGAGAATTTCAAGATGATCATAGCTTGCTTCATACCAACAATCTCCGTGGGATCGACCCTTACTCATGTAAGGTTTATTACTTAGACGACCCAGTGCATTTGCTGGTTAGTTGTGCGAGGTTGTGAAGAAAGTGCTGAGTTATAAACGCGCACACCAAGTTGAATTCCATTATTAGAGATCACAATTTCGTGTACCAAATACTCACCACAAAACTTAGATAGAATTGTAGAAGATGAGAAGAGCGATGCGTGGCCGCAAACGGCTCGTCAATCGGACCTCCGTATCAAAGAGAGTTAGGTTTTCTCTCTTCTCAATTCAGTGCTCCTCTTCTTATTTTTAGGGTAAAATGAGCTGAAATGCTCATAACTAATGTTTATATATGTTGGGTCTTTGTCCCACTTAGGCCCTGTTCACTTATTTTTGTCCGTTGGCCCAATTTTAGGCCAAAACCGTTTAAGATTAGCACTCTAAATTGCACTTTAAATATTTCTACCTCCTCTAATTATAATTCCTCATTTCTTAATCTTATTTACTCATAATCAATTTTCTCAACTGCAGTACCAGACAGATCTCAGCCGGTACTACCGGTCAAAATTCCACTGCGCGCTTTTATGCAAAAAATTATGTTTTCCGACTCAAAAAAATTCACTGAATCCAAATATTATATTTAAATTATTAAATTCCAATTGCCAAATCTTCCAACCATATTCGCTCCTATTTAACTTATTATTTAATTAATTTCGACTAGACCGGGTATTACATCCTCACTTTCTTGAGGTACTGAAGGGACTGAAATTTTGTGTCTTAAGACTGAGATTTTAGTTCCGGTCTCTGACCATCAAACATAATATTGAGTTCCAATTGCTCACTCCCAGTCTCGATACCTCGTACCAAACACAGCCTTAAATTTATGTAATTAGATAATGATAGTTGTATTAAATTTTATAAATTTGATATATCAAGTTAATACAATTTTATATATTAAAATAAAAAATTTTAAAACAAAAATTATATTATTTAATATAAAAATATTAGTTGAATTATAAAAAGAATAATGCTCCATCATCAGTAAATATTATTATTTTTAATCAATACTTGGCCAACAATAATTTTCACTCATGTTTATAGACGTTTTGTACACAAGAAGTATATAATTTATATTTATATTTTTTAGAGGTTTGCACATATGAATCAATACAATTTGCACATATATTTTTTAAATTTTATACACATAAATTAGTAAACTTTATTTGTTAAAGACAAATTAATATTTATATTGGACAAATAATAATTAAAAGAACTCTGCTAGGGAAACAATAAAAAATCTTGACAATGTATATAATGGGCTGTTTTATTGGTCCACGGTACATTAAAAAATAAAAAAACACCTCCTAAACTCTAATAACGAAAAACTTTTACCCCCACTTTCAAATTTTAACCATTTCCTACCCACTACCAAACCCCTACAAAATATATGACGAAATAACCATCAACTTTCAAATTTCAAATTTTAACAATGTGAACCCCGTAGCCCCAATAGCATCATGACCTACTCCCCAGCAGCCCTAACAGTGCCATGAACCCCCTCCCCCATTTAAAATAACCATCTGGTTACATATAAAACTGATCACCCCTCAAAATGTTTAGTCTTTATTCTTCAACCAAATCCAATAAAATAATCATTCAAATGCTCATTAAAACAACCATCTGCATATCTACTGCATTGAACAACAACAACAAAGCCTTGTCCCACTAAGTGGGGTCGGCTACATGAATCAAACGATGTCATTGTACTCTGTCATGTATCATGTCTATAAAGAGACAGTTTACATGTAGATCTCGTTTGACCACCTCATGGATGGTCTTCTTAGGTCTTCCTCTGCCTTTCGCCCTTTGTCCATATTCCATCTCATCCACCCTCCTGACTGGATGTTCTATCGGTCTTCTTCTCACATGTCCAAACCACCTGAGACGCGATTCAACCATCTTGTCCATATCTTCATTCCTTATTTTATCCAATCGCATATGACCACTCATCCATCTCAACATCTTCATCTCTGTCACACTCAGCTTATGTTCGTGCTCTCCTTTAGCCACCCAACACTCCGTACCATACAGCATAGCCGGTCTTATAGCGGTGCGATAGAATTTACCTTTAAGTTTTAAAGGCACTTTTTTGTCGCATATAAAACCAGATGCACTCTGCCATTTTGACTAACCTGCTTGGATCCTATGATTTACATCCTGTTCAATCTCTCCATTATCCTGTATGATGCACCCAAGATACTTAAAACTTTTAACTTTTCGTAGGATGTTTTTTCCAATCTTCACCTCTATATTGGGGTTTTCCCTTCTCAGACTGAACTTACATACCATATATTCCGTCTTGCTACGGCTTATGCGCAGACCATACACTTCTAAAGCTTCTCTCCATAACTCCAACTTCTTATTTAGGTCTTCCCTTGACTCTCTCGTAAGGACGATATCATCGGCAAAAAGCATGCACCATGGCACAGGATCTTGGATGTGCTCTGTGAGTACTTCCAAGACTAATGTGAAAAGGTATGGACTTAAGGATAATCCCTGGTGTAATCTTATACTAATAGGGAATTCCTCTGTCACACCACCTTGAGTCTTTACACTAGTTCTGGCCCCATCATACATGTCTTTAATTGCCAGAATATATGCGATTCTTACTCTCCTCTTTTCTAAAACCTTCCATAAGACCTCCCTTGGTACCCTATCATACGCTTTTTCCAAATCAATAAACACCATATGTAGATCCCTTTTATTATTACGATACCTCTCCATCATCCTTCTTAATAGGTATATCGCTTCAGTGGTAGATCTTCCTGGCATAAATCCAAATTGGTTCTCTGTTACTTGTGTCTCTTTTCTTAACCTCCGTTCTATCACCCTTTCCCATAACTTCATAGTATGACTCATAAGCTTAATCCCTCTATAGTTTTCGCAGCTTTGTATATCCCCCTTATTCTTGTAGATAGGTACCAATGTGCTCTTTTTCCACTCATCAGGCATCTTCTTTGACCTTAAAATCTCATTAAAAAGCTTAGTTAACCAGTTGATGCCTTTTTCTCCAAGACCCTTCCAAACCTCAATCGGGATATTATCAGGTCCTATTGTCCTGCCATTTTTCATCTGCTTTAGAGCCTCTTTTACCTCGAAGTCTCGAATCCTTCGATAGTAGTCAAAGTTTTGATCTTTTTCCCTTGTGCATAATCGACCAAGGCTCGGAAGAGTCTTCTGTCCCTCATTAAATAACTTGTAGAAGTAGCTCTTCCACCTTTCATTAATCTTCTCCTCTTGAGCCAACACCTCTCCATCCTTATCCTTTATGCACTTAACCTGATCCAAATCTCTCGTTCTTCTTTTCCGGCTCTTTGCAATTCTATATATACCTTTTTCTCCTTCTTTCGTGCCCAAAGACTAGTAGAGACCCTCATATGCTCTTGTTCTTGCTTCACTTACATCCACTTTTGTCTCTTTCTTAGCCGCCTTATATTTTTCCCAGTTATCTGCATTGCGGCATAAAGACCACTCTTTAAAGCATTCCCTTTTTATCTTTATCTTTTCTTGTATACTCGCATTCCACCACCAGGACTCCTTCTCTCTTGGTCCTATTCCTTTAGATTCACCAAAACTTTCTTTTGCTGTTCTTCTAATAACTTTTGCCATCTCCCTCCACATCTCTTCCGCGCTTCCATTCCCATCCCACTTTGCCTCTTCTCCTACCCGTCTTAGGAATCTTCATTTGTTCCTCACCTTTCATCCGCCACCACCTCGTCCTTGGGTTCTTCGTATGATGTCTTTTCCTCAACTTTTGCTCAACGCGAAAATCCATGACGAGCACCCTATGTTGTGTTGTCAAACTCTCTCCCAGGATAATTTTACAGTTAATGCAAAATTTCTGGTCGACTCTCCTCAACAAGAAGAAGTCGATTTAAGAGCTTGTCATGCCACTCTTATAGGTTATAAAATGTTCGTCTCTCTTTTTAAAACATGTATTTGCGATGAGAAGATCAAAGGTTGAGAAAAAGTCCAAAATAGTTTTACCCTCGACATTGATCACCCCGAAACCATGGCCTCTGTGAATACTCCCATATCCAGTCACTTCTCTCCCAACATGGCCATTTTAATCTCCTCCTAAGAAAATCTTATCTCCCAAAGGTATGCCTTGAACCAAACTCTCTAGATCCTCCCAAAACCTTATCTTGTGTTGTTCGTCCGAACCCACTTGCAGTGCATAGGCGCTAATCACATGGAAAGCACCTCCCTCCACCACAAGTTTGATAGAGATGATCCGATCTCCCACCCTCTTGACATCCACTACGTCCTTCTTCCATTGCTTATCCACAATTATTCCAACCCCATTCCTATTTTTCACTTTTCCTGTATACCAAAGTTTGAAACCAGAAGTATCCAACTCCCTAGCCTTTGCACCAACCCATTTCGTTTCTTGTAGGCACATAATGTTAATCTTCCTCCTTGTCATGGTGTCCACCACCTCCATGGACTTTCCTGTTAGAGTGCCTATATTCCATGTCCCAAATCTCAACCTTCTGTTGCTTCGACCTTTACTTTTTACTTTGTGAACTAGCTTATTTACCCTTGTCCATTCACGAAAACACGAGAACCATTGCTCATTTAACACTACATCCGGGCACCGATGCAGCGACTCTGAATTTGACACTGTACTCAACCCATACGGCGCGTTGCTTCTAGGCAACGACCTAGCTTTAGCGCAATAATGTCTTTGATTCATGTCATAGGGGTTCAGCTATATTTTTATGTTGGTTGCCGAAGACCTAACACCACCCTCCTCCTTTATCCAGGCTTGGGACCGACTATGTACCGCAAGTGTAACATAGGCGGAGTTATCTACTGCATTGAACATTCAGATTATTTTAATTGTACTTATGTAAATAATCATCCGCATTAAGCATAAAAATAACCATCCGCCGACTTACTGTAATGAACATCCACATAAAAAAAGACTTTCACTTTTGTACCTGATTGGTCTCTTGTGGGAATTGTAAAGCACAATTATCATTTGAAGGAATATAATCATCAATGATTATTGATGATAGTGTAGCAGAATTTTCTTCGCTCATCGTGCTTGCGTGAGGAGAAGAGAGGGGCTTCCTATTCTCGGATTTGCTACCACAGTGTGCCAACAGGGATTTAGCGGTGACCGGTTGCGGCTGTAGCGGGATCCAGGGGGTGCAGCGTTGAATGTTACCGATTGCGCGATAACCAGACGTGGCCGCGGCGACGAAGAAGAAAGGAAGGGCCTGCCAAGGGATCCGATACATTAACGGAAAGACCAGGTGCGGTTTTGGTCGGTCAGAACCACGCGGTGGCAACAGAACGGTCGGCTTGGAGTTGCTGCGACATTAATGTTGGGCACCGATGGGTAGAAGGTTTTGACGAGATGTTGAGTAACTATACATATTGAAACGTTTAATTGCTAATTTTAGTTTTTTAAAATTTGAAAATTAATAAAAAAAATTTGATTATTAATTATAATTTAATTTTTTTATTTTATCTCTATTGTACAAATTATATACTAAAAGTCATTGTCTTTCTATATTTTCTCTAATTAAAAATATTAAAAATTATTAGCTTCTAAAATTTTTTTATAAAAAAATATAATAATTTATTATTAATTTAATATCAAATATATTATTTAATTATACAATATAATTTCACGTCGGAACCTATTAGAAGCATTACCCGATAAAAAATGAGATACTTACAGCCAGCAAAATATGCTTTTGCCAGTTCGGCTATATTTTTTGTGGGACCATATTTTGTTGAATTTGTGGGGAGCGTTGAAGACTTGAAGGCTTCAAGCAGCTGCTTAATGAAAAGTGTGAAACGTATTACAAAATAAAAATCGGAAGGTCACCAAAAGAAAAAAAAAAAAAAAACCTGCAGTGTTACTTGCAGACTTGTAGTTGCAACTTCGAAGACTTTAGTTGCAAGACTTGTAGTTGCAGACTTGTTGTCTTTGACTTTACTTTCAACCCTTTGAAAGGTTGGGGGTGGTATTTTATTAAATTAAATTTTAGATAAAATTAAATTAAATTTTAGTGCTTAAAATAAATTAGTAAAATAATAAAATCGAATTAAATTTCAGTATTTAAAATATTTATTATATAAATTAAAATTGTATTAAAAATAATTTTAATTTTATTATTATAATATTATATTTAAATAATAAATATATTTATTTATTTATTAAAATATATAAAATAAAAAATTGTATTTTTTAATTAATTTTTTTAACTAATTTTTTTCTTTTAAAAAAATTAGATTAATTTAAAAATATTAAATTTAAAAATATTATTATTAATTAAAAAAATTAAATAATTATTTATTGTTAATTACAACAACAAATCAACAACAAAAAACAAACATGAATTGTCAACAACTAATTTGTTGAGTGGTATAATGATATATATATATATATATATATATATATATATATATATATATATATATATATATATATAGCAAGTAAAGAAAAAATTAGTTATTAAAAGTAAATTATAACAACTAATTCATTCTATTAAAATAAAATAAAATTATGTTATTTTTTACTAATATCATGATTGATATAATTTCACTTGAAATATTTTGTATTAACAAACGTTTAGTATCATTAATCTAAGTTAAACACATTAAATCTATATGTGTCGATATTATTTTAGATCTACATAGTAAATCTTAAAAAAAGGATATATATTATATTAAATAAATTGAAGAAAAGGAAAGGAAATGAAGGTGGTGAAAAATAGGAGGCATTGGATGAAAAAAAAATTAAAAAAAATAATTAAATTATAAAAATATTTTAGATATTTTAAATTTTACGTGAAATTCTAATAGAATAAAATTTCAATTCGAATCTATGAAAACAATGAAATTGAATTAAAAAAAAACAATACTACATAACTAATAAATATTATCATTGTTAATCAATACTTAACCAGTAATAATTTATACTTATATTTACAAATATTTATATATAAAAATATATAATTATACCTATATTTATTAGAATTTTATACACATAAATTAATATATTTTATATCCATAAATCAATATAATTTATATTTATATATTTTTTTTTAAATTTACACACATAAATTAATAAAATAATAATTTAATATTTATATTAATTAAATAATAACAAAAAATATTAAAAATTACTAACCTCCAAAAATTTTTAAAATTCAATTCCATCTAAACCAATTTAATTATTTTTATTTCAAATGTTGAGTTTGAAAAAAAAAAACCCAGTTGACTTCTGATTATGCTGTTTTCTTCATTCCCCGTTTAGCCCAAGACTTACACTTCCTCCCTTGACAAAATTTATTCATCGTAGTTCCCTTGTAGTTCCCTTGACAAAATCATCACCACCACCAGGGCTTCTGCCTGTACCATCGTGCACTTGGGTG
Organism: Arachis hypogaea; assembly: GCF_003086295.3. Classification (NCBI taxonomy): domain Eukaryota; kingdom Viridiplantae; phylum Streptophyta; class Magnoliopsida; order Fabales; family Fabaceae; genus Arachis; species Arachis hypogaea. The sequence goes on from NC_092039.1 coordinate 25,748,386, forward strand.
CTGCAATCCGAATGGAAAATCAATCAATAAACGCTGCAGCTCCAACAATGGAAACAAAGAAATTTCCTGAATCTCGTGAGAGGTAATAATAACATTATCTTGTAACTTTTGCTTTTTCTTTTTCCATCTTTGTTCTTCTTCTATAGGCGCCCCCCCTCCCCCCCGTCTTTCTTGCTGCGAAGAATCTCGTTAGATTGACCAAAGATCTGAGCTCTTTTTAGTAGTTAATGGTTAATTAGAACGCTTTCCTTCACACATCTTGAAAGAATTTCTTCTTCTGCCAAAGTTATATAGGTTTGTTCATGATCTGGAAATATCTTTGATCTAAACATCTGTACGCTTCGGCCGTGGAGCCGTAACATCAGGAAATTTCAAAGTATTTCAGATAAATGAAGAAATAAAACTGAGAATAGCTCAGTCAATTCTGAAGATCCATATCCGTGAGTACTACTCTGTTCTCCTGTGCATCCTGCAGTGGGACCATGCTTTCTTGCAGATAGATATTATATTATTGATGTTCTTGTTTGAGAGTTTTTTTATGTTACATTACTACATTAGAATAGATGAAGGACTGGTGGAAGTCATGGCGGTTGTTGTGTTAAAAAAATCGTCATTTGGTGTATGAGGGTCTCACGAAATATGGATAGTCTACAAAAATGGTACTTCTAGTGTGCTTCATTTTCTTAATATGTGAGGAGTGGAAGAACATCAATCAGCTTCATTACCACAATGTGTAACTTATCCTAGACTCTAGGCACTAGTGACTCTGTTTATTGAATAAGGCTCTCATGGTGTTAAGCAACCACTTTAGTTCGTTACATTATCCTTTAAAACCTATCAAAATGCTTCCCTAAGGTAGTATTTATAATTTCCATAATATAAGACCGTTTTTACAACCAAAATATTATACTAAATTTAAATGTTATATACTTATGCATGAATACTTTCTTTCAAAATTCAATTTTAATTTAAGCTATAATTTGTTTTCAATGAAATAACATAATTTAATTTTGAATTATTATTGATATCATAGTCCCTGAAAATGAGTATCCCGAAGAAAAAGGAATAGTTTTTTCATGCACCTCTGATCTATATATAAGCTAACAAGGCGAAAGTAGCATATAAGACCCCCCATAAAGGATAAAAAGAAAAAAAAAAGAATTGAGAAGATTTTCATCTCATATATATTAAGGTACTTGACTAATTACTGAAATTGGTCTGATATGTGCTTTCTTTGCAGAGAAATGGCTGAAGTAGACTCAGCTTGTGTTGACACAATTCTTCATCAGGCTATCTCTGCTCAATTTAGGTATCCAAACCTAGTGTACTTAGGTAAGCTGTCGCTGCAACATCTTTAAATCTGACCAATGTACTTATCACTTACGGAACTAATTGCTATTGTTGTTACATTGTTTGACTGTCTTGTAAGCATTACACAAAAAGAACACTGTCATATATACAAATTGTAAATTGCATACTAATGAGATCTATTGAATGCAACGTGCCAAGGGTATCCCTGATTAGGCGGTTACTCTGCACTGCTGTCCTAACAGTGAGTGCATCCCTTGTATGGATGTATAGATAGCAATATCTATTTCGAATACTATAGCTTCGCATCAGGTTAAATGCTTAGACACTCAAATGATTTCCATACTCAAACTTGCTGCAGGAAAAGATAGAGATAGATACCTCACCCATTGTGTTCCACTTCACAAAGCAGCACTGAAAGGTGACTGGAAAGAAGCAAAGAAGATCCTAGAACATGATGAATTGCTACTGACTGCTGCCATAACAAAAGGGTGGGCAACACCCCTCCATGTTGCAGTGGGAGCAAACCACGTCCACATTGCGAAGGAGCTGGTGCAACTAATGCAACCTGGTGATCTTGAATTGCAGGACAATAAAGGCAACACTGCCTTTTGCTTTGCTGCAGCAGTTGGGAATGTGCAGATTGCTGAGATAATGAGGAGAAAAAACGATTTGTTGCCACAAATTAGGGTTAGAAGTGGAATGACTCCTCTTCACCTTGCTGCTATGCAAGGAAGGAGTGAGATGGCATGGTACCTATTCCCTCAAACGAAAGGAATCCTGCAAGAAGAGGATTGGATTTCCCTGTTCTTCATTTGTATAAATTCGGGACTCTTTGGTAGGCATACCTGATCTCAATTACTAGCATATTGCTTGGGGCTGTCTTTAGATATAGAACAGGAGGAAAATGAAGGGATGTGAGATAATTAAATGTGAAAATCGCCAACCTTATTGAATTTTTAAAAAATAGGAGGAGGAAAAAAATGAAGGACTAAATCTGCATGAAAGTTTTCCCTTTTTAGCTTTTAAAGCTCTTAATTTTATGACATGGAAACACAGAACAAAAAGCTTATTTGAAGATTTAGCCCTTAATTGCTTAATGACAAAAATCCATAATAATTTAGAGATTATTTATTTATTTATTTATAATTTATGGTTACTTTGATAGTAATAAGGCTTGAAGTTACGATATCATGGATACTACTTGATTCTTAACCATTGGTTTCCTTCGAGTTGCATCATGTTTTTATTTTACTATTTCTTTTCCCCTTGTGAAATGCATACTGCAGATCATATCCGTCATAGCCATGAATATTTTCATAAATACACTTCACCTGTGCATTGATCCACTATAACATGAATATACGAATGTTAATCAATTCCCACCTTGATCATGCTGTTATCAGAGTTTTGCAGCTTACATAATTTGGAACGTCTTGCAGATTTAGCCCTTGAAATGTTGAATCAGAAGGACAAGCCAATTTCGGAGGTCAAACTAGCTACTGCAAGGGGAGATGACTGTGAGACAGGTTTACATGTCCTGGCTCGGAAGCTTCCAATCTGCAGTTGCCAAAGTCAACAATATGGAAAAGGCTTCATGCATTTCTGTAAGTTCCCAACATTATCACAATGAAGAATTCCTTACTTTGGATTATCTCTTCGATTGTTACCAACATAAATCTATTGATATTTGAAACTCCTGTACGCTAATAGAACATTCAGATGAGTTGTGTTCTATTTAATAATAAAATTACATTTCAGTAGCCTCTATAATAGCATCTGAGAAATTCTAGCTTACTCCATGGAGTATATCTTTTTAATTTTTCAATGTTATTTAATAGTATAAGATCCATATGGAGGAAGAAAATCGTTCCTCTATTAAGGATCTAAGAATTTCTCGACATATTGCTATGAAATGTCATTTTATTATTTAACAATGTGTAATTAAGGTTGGAAGGGAGTCAACCCAGCTCATGAGCCAGCTCGAGCTCGACTCGTTAATAATTCGATAAGTTAAACTCGTGAGCTGGTGAGCCAAGCTTGAGCCTGGAATTGAGCTCATAAATTAAATGAGTCGAGTTTGAGCTTGGATAAGCTCAGCTCATTAGCTCAAGCTCAGTTCATTAACTCATGAGCTGGTTCGATTCTATATATATAAAATTATTAATACATATATCTTATATATATTTAATCTATACTTTTAATATTATATATATATATATATATATATATATATATATATATATATACATATGAAATAGTAATATATAATTATATATATTAACGATCTTAATTATTTAAAATTTTATATATATAATTTTGATGTAGGATATAAATAAAAAATTTAATTGATAGATAAACAACATATAAAATTGATCTTTTTAAATATTTCTTAAAATATATAAGTTATAATTTATTGATATAGAATTATAGATTATGTTCCTATTATTTAAGTCAGCTCGTGAGCTTTCGGTGAGCTGAACTTGAGCTTAAGAAATAAGCTCCATTGTTAATGAGTCGAGCTCAATTTTTACGAGCCGAGCTTGAGCTTGGTCTAGTTCGGCTCAGCTCGACTCACTTCCAGCCTATATGTAATCCGCCTCAAAGTTTGTCAACTAATAGGGAATTCACTTTCCATTACTTTGCATGGCGTAATTAGGATATTTGACTTTTACTATACTTCCACTAAACGGTTTTAAACTATAAGTTTGTTTTAATTAGAATGGGACTATATGGGGCTAAGGGTCACATAAATAATTGGTTAAAATTAGTTTTTTAGCCCTAAACTTATCTTGAATTTTGATTTTATTAGCACCTACCTTGATACTTTTCATTTGTAGTATCCTTAACATGTTAACAAGATCTCTTTTTTTTTTTAAATGTGTGTAGTAAATATGTCATTGACTAAGATGGTAAGTACTTTAGATGTTGTTTGGTTTGTGTTCCATTTCTGCTTTGGTTTTGGTTTCTGTTTCAATTTTAAGCATTTCCTGTTTCTAGAATTTTGTAAAAAAAAATGAAAACAGAAAACGGGATTTTTTTTGTTTTCATTATTTTTTTCTCTTTTCCTCTACAAAATCCTAAAAACTGAAAACTGTAAAAATGAAAATGTAAACCTAATAATTACTTTTGTTATTTTTAAGATTTAATCTAAGACTCTGAACTAAAAGAACAAAGTATGTAATAATAAATAAAATGGTGGATTAATATGTTTTTCCTTCTAAAAGCGAAGTGTATAAATGCTTGTTGAACCAGGTCACCGTAATTAATATGAAAGGACCTTAATAATCTATCAAATCTTAAACATTCTTAAACATTTTTTTTTCAACTAATATCATTTAATCACGTTATTAAAGATTAACAAGCCATTCTATGTATTACTGTATGGAAGAGATAATCTTCATCCGTAGTACAACTAAAGTATTATAGCTGTAAACCTCAAGATGTACTGTTCCAAACCTCAGGATGCAGATTATTTTTAGGACTGTTCATAACAAAACCAAAAACTGGTTAACCAGTTAAAAGACCTTAATCAAATTTAAATAACCGGTTTTTTAAAATAATTTATAAATTATAACCAGTTTAAAAAGGCGGTTAACCAATTTGGTAAAAAACCGACTTATAAACCAGTTAAACAAACCAAAACCAGTTTAATGGTTTGGAATCTTAAAATTTGTTTTCTAATATAAATGTGTTATAGATTTAAACCGATTTTATAGTAGGAAAAAAAAAGGCTAAACCCATGATTGCATCTACTATAAAATCGGTTTTATGGAGGATAAAACTTGAAACCATATTTAAAAAAAGTTTGCAAATCAATGAACCAAGGTAGAATAGAGAAGTCGGGAAAATATCCACTATAACTAAAAAAATTGGACAATCAAGATCACAATTATTACTAGAACAACAAAACTGCCGCAATGAAAAGAAAGAAGAAAAGAAACCACCAAGGGCACTGGTTAACCTAGAAGAATACAAACTACTAAAAAAATAGTGAATTAGCTCAAGAATCCTAATAAAATTATTAGATAACTATAAACAATAGTGACCTAAATATTCCCATATAAACTAACATATATAAATGAAGTATAATCTCCTATATTCATGTTAAGCAATGTAATTATCCATCAACCATGCTATGTGAAAACAAAAAATCAGCTAGCAGATCAGCCATTTATATAAAATATATATGTTGAAATATAAAAAACACATTGAAAATTATTTAAATAACACATGTGTTTATACATAAATATATGGTGGCTGATTTTTAGTGTGCACATAGCATTTCTTATTATCCATTGACGTGATTTATAAGAAAAACCAATATATTTAACTTGAGTTTTTAAAAAAAATGAAAAAGCGGTGGCATTAAAGGTTAACTTGCAATGTTATGCAAATTATTTAAATTTCTAACTATTAGTTCATTTATACTTACTTGATTAGGTTTTTTTATTTGTTTTATGAATTAAAATAAGAATAGAAACTGAACCAAAAGGATTTTTTTATAAAAAGAATCAACAATAACAACAAAACCTGGTCTCACTTGATGGCATTAGCTTAAAAAGAGAATCAAATGGCACTAAAATTGATCAAGTTTTGGCTCTCAGTTTGTCTCTGTTGGATTGCCATATGAGCTTTCATTGACAATAATCTTATTGTATTTCGTGAAATGAAGAACGAGAAATATTTATCAATATAGTTTATTAAAAATACTATATATTTGTGTATAAATATATGTAGTGTGTAATTCATTTTCAATATATATTTTGTATATAAACATGAATTCTTTATGGTGGCTAATTTTTAGTGTACATAGCTTGTTTGGGTGAGCTTCTAAGAAAATATCTTTTTTCGAGTTATCTTTCTTTAAAAGATCTTATGGAGAAGTAAAAGAAATTTTATGTTTGGATATCTCATGCAAAAAAATCTTTTTATCTATCAATTATGTTTGGGTATAACAATATAAAAGTACTTTTTTATTTATTTATTACATGAAAAATATCCTTTTTTTTTTAAATCTTTTAAAAAAATATAAATTACAGCTTCTCAAAAAAGATATTTTTTTATTTTTCTAGTGCTTTTACTTTTACTACTAGAAATTTGCCAAACACGCTAAAAAATAAAAAAAAAAATTTTAATAAAATAATGACGCCCAAACAAGCACATTTATTTTGTTGTATTGTTTTGTGGGTTGAAGTTTTAACTTTGTTTTGTAACTTTGAGATTGGGAGTGCTTTCATTATATTTTCTGCTGCTTCTCTAAGAATTAATCACTTTCTAACCGTTATGGGAGAGAGAAAAAGCAGCTTTGATTTTTGTCATTATTAGATAGCTAATATGTCAAATTATCTGTTCCAGGTAAAAAGGACACCTCCATTCTCAAACTCACAAAACGGATGTGGCAAATATTTCTCACCCTTGAAGATGAAATCTTCATAGAAACCATAACAGAACCTTCTCAAGCAATATTTATTGCTGCAGAAGTGGGAAACTTTGAGTTTCTATCTGTGCTCTTGAGCACTTACCCTGATTTGATATGGGAATTGGACACAACGGGTCGAAGTATAATTCACACAGCTGTTTTGCATCGTCATGCAAGCATCTTCAATCTTATACATGAAGTTGGCTCAATCAAAGATATCATAGTCACTTTCCTTGATGACAAAGGGAACAATTTGTTGCATTGTGCTGCAAAATTAGCACCACCAGATAGACTTAACATTGTTTCTGGAGCTGCTTTACAAATGATGCTTGAATTGTCATGGTTTGAGGTATCCCTCCGACTGTCTTCTCCCATGTTTTACTTTATAGGTGAAATTTATAGTGAAATTATTAACATGACTTACATTTGAGAGATAGTGTGCACGCAAACACACGTATATATGAGTTAGGCTCAAATGGCATCTCTGTTATTTTAAGTAATTGTTACACCATTAAATAACTTTTTATTTAATAAATCATTATTCGGAAAAAAAAAAATCTGATAGATAATCTAAATGCGTACACATAAAAATAGAAAGACTCCAAAGTAAATATGAAAAAGTAACGGGATAAAAATTATTTGGTCATTAGTTAACAAATTTATAAATTTTTCTTTACTAGGTAATGTAAAAAGACTGTTATGTGGTTATATTATTTATTATTAGTAATATATAATAATTAAATACATGTGACAGAAAAATAAATAATTAAAGCATCAGCAGTTCTGTTTCCTTTCCTGGACACAGGCTAAACCTTAACATGCCAATTCCTAACTAGGACCAATTAATCCTGCATACTTATTTTTATGAAGCAAGTATATTTTTAAATTATTATATACTTATATAATGTATAGGATATGTAACAGCTTTTATTCCTTAAGTATAAATCCCATGAAAGTGATGAATTATACATTTATCTTTGAACATGGTAATGTGTTTGAAAAGTATTAAGTGTCAAATTTATACTTGGCGTAATGGTATAGTTATGGTTCCCTATTGATTAATAAACAAGTAGTTTAGCTTCTGTAAAAGAATTTAACTGCTCTTGATGTGGCAGGAGGTGAAAAAGATAACGCCGCCAATGTACCTTGAAATGAGAAATAATGCAGGCTTTAGTCCCCGAAAGCTGTTCACCATGGAGCACGAAGAATTGCTGAAACAGGGAGAGTCATGGATGAAGAGAACAGCAGAATCTTGCATGGTTGTCTCAACTCTCATTGCCACCGGAGTCTTTTCTGCTGCCTTCACCTTGCCAGGTGGCAACATTGACAATATAGGAAGTCCAAAGTATCTGAAGAAACCATCTTTCTTGGTATTTGCAATATCGGATGCCACCGCATTGATCTCATCCTCAGCCTCAATACTTATATTCTTGTCCATCCTCATCTCGCGGTATGCTGAATATGACTTTCTCTGCTCACTGCCCATGAAGCTCATATCCGGATTAGTGACACTGTTCATCTCTATCATAAGCATGATAATAACATTCAGCAGTGCTTACTTTGTGACATGTTTCCAGGGTTTGAAGTGGATACCTATCTTCATTTCTGTACTAACATTTGTACCAATACCCTTATTTGTATGTCTTCAGTTTCCTCTGTGGTCTGACATTGTGTATTCTACCTACATTTGTAGTTCTCTTTTTAGGCTACGCAAACCCAAGATTACCTAGAAATATGAAACCTTATGCTATGTAATGAATTTGAATTTCCTAATGGATATATCTGCTAAGTAGTGAGTTTCAATTTCCTGATTACCTGTTTTTGACTTATTATGATGATTACAAGACACTAAGACTCAATTTGAGACATGGTAAGCTTGCTTAAATTGTAGATCAGAACTCACGAGGAACTAGTATTACTTGCACACAAGAAGTGTAAACCCTAAATTATATCATCCTTCTCTTTTACCCCTATGTGTGTAATGTAATGTGTTTGGAAATTGGAATAGTATTTCTTTTGAAATAAAGAGGTATTACTATTATCAATTTATATATAGCACCGTTATAATGCAATGCATAATCATTTTTAAATATGCTATATTATTTGTTATGACAGCACGAGTTTCTAATAATCAAGGTCGTGAGAATCGGACCGGTTATTGAACCAGTCAAGTGACCAATTCAATAGTTCAATAGTCCAACTGGAGTTGAACTTTAGTTAAACTGATTTAATTAAATATACACTAAAATTATATAAAAATTCAATAAATAAAATTAAATATACCAAATTTTCCTTACTCTCCCTGGCCCTGTTCATCCAAAGGCTTCCTTTTTACTAAATTAATTGGCTAAGCTCCATGCACAACTAAAGTTTCCTGTTTTATTTTAATTAAAGTTTTAAAACTAGATCAACAGATACTATGGGGAAAAGAAAACTGCACATCTAATTGAAAGAAAGTTCTCACGTTTTTAGTGACTTGGAATCCAAAAAGAACAAGAATATATAACTTGATGAGTTTGGAAAACTCCAAATTAATATTTGTGATAAACAAACATTATTAAAATATTTAATTGCAAAATTATTAATTCAATCTTCATTACTCATATGTTAATTAATAATTTTGTTGTGCAGGTTTAATATTGGGCCGAAAACAATTTTCTGGTGCAAGCCCAAAATACATTCAGCCTTTGGTTTTGATAATATATGATGAATATGGCTGATTTGATGTTACTTGGGCCCAAATGATTTTGATTGCTCTAAGCCCAAGTGTGTCACATGCGTACCATTTGCTTTGTGCATGTTCCAAATTTCATCAGGAAAGCAAATGTTACTATTGGGCCAGAAACTTAAATAATGTCACAAGCCCAATGTGTTTAGCATGCATGGTCCGAAAGAAAAATGGGATTGGGACACATTGATGAAAAACCCAACTATGTGAATTTGGTTGCTTGCCTCCAACGGATTCCAATTCTCATTTTGGATGGAATTCAAATTTAATTAATACATTGGAAACATAAGAAAGAGAGAGAAGATTGATTTGATGGCTATTATGACTATGCACGCCACTCTAAGGGAAGTAAAAGCAAGCTATTCTCAAATTAATGTGCTTAACCACTCTACATTGCTTTTCTTCATATTCTTTAATTCTCTCTCATCTCTTTCTTCTTCTTTCTTTGGTCCTTGTCCAGGAAACAATGGAAGAAATGTTCTTCAACCAAGAAAAAGAAGAAGTTGCATGCATCAAGACCATCAAGCTAATGATGGCAAGAAAACATACTAAAATAAAAATGAGCTGTAGCTAAGATACTTACCAAATGTGGTTAGATTTGGTGAGGTTATCTTGAGCTTTTCATGCTCAAAAATGGACATTGAAGATTCGGCCAAGAGAAGAGATTCTTGAAGCATGGCTTGTCTTTGATTCTGCTCAACCACCACAGGAAGTAGCTAGAGTGGCGAAGTGATGGTTGAGGCAGAGGTTGAAGCAGATAAAGTCATCATCATCATGAGGCATCAAGGGCCAGAAATCCATCTTGGAGAGCAAGCCAAGGATGGAGAGCCCAGATTGATGAAGGGTGATGATCAAGAAAGGACTAGAGGTAATTGCATGTTGGTTAATACATGGTTATCTCTTCTCCAAGATTTTGTAGATTATGTAACCGAAGTGGTCATTTTCCAGTTCAATGTTTCTTTGGTGAAAGAATGATTGGTGACAAAGTTTACAAAGTTGTTTTTGATTACAATGATTTGGGACATAAGAGATGGTTTAACGTGAAAGGATCCAAGAAAATTTGGATACCTAAGGTCACTTGAGCTTATTTTGTAGGTATGCCTAGCGTCCAAGAAAAGGGAAAATATGTGGTACATGGATAGCGGATGCTCTAGGCATATGACCGGAAAGACAACCTTCTTCATAAAGCTTGATGAATATGATGGAGGATTTGTCACTTTTGGAGATGATGCATAAGGAAAAATAGTGGCTGTTGGGAAAGTTGGTAAAAATTCTTCATCTTGTATAAATGATGTGCTTCTTGTAAATGGATTGAAACATAACTTACTTAGTGTTAGTCAATTGTGTGATTTAGGTTTTGATGTTATTTTCAAGAAGTTTGTTTGTTTGGTTGTTTGTGAGAAAACTGGGGATATTTTATTTGAAGCCAAGAGATGCAACAATGTGTATGGATTAACTCTTAAGGATTTAAAGGAACAAAATGTAACATGTTTTACATCTTTTGAATCTGAAAAATGGCTTTGGCATAGAAAGTTGGGACATGCTAGTATGTATCAAATTTCTAAGCTAGTTAAAAAGAATTTGGTTAGAGGAATTCCAAACATCAAGTTTAATAAGGATCTTACTTGTGATGCATGTCAATTGGGCAAGCAAGTAAAATCCTCTTTTAAATCAAAAGATGGAATCTCAACCAAAAGGCCATTAGAAATGTTACATATTGATCTTTTTGGTCCTACTAGAACTCAAAGTTTAGGAGGTAAACACTATGGTCTTGTAGTGGTTGATGATTACTCTAGATTTGGTTGGGTACTTTTCCTTGCTCATAAGAACGATGCATTCTATGCTTTTTCCACCCTTTGTAAGAAAATTCAAAATGAAAAGGATTTGAAAATTGCCCATTTGAGAAGTGATCACGGAAGAGAATTTGAAAATCAAGACTTTGAAAAATTCTGTGATTGCTTAGGGATTTCTCATAATTTTTCATGCCCTAGAACTCCCCAACAAAATGGGGTGGTTGAAAGAAGGAATCGAAGCCTTCAAGAAATGACTAGGGCCATGCTATGTAAGAATGAAATTCCCAAATTCTTATGGGCTGAAGCTGTGAACACAGCATGTTATATTTTGAATAGAACAATCATTAGAAAAGGGTTAAAGAAAACTCCTTATGAGCTATGGAAAGAAATCCCTCCAAATCTTAAGTACTTTCATGTTTTTGGATGCAAATGCTTTGTTCTTAACAATAAGGAAAACCTTGGAAAATTTGATCCAAAATCCTATGAAGGAATGTTTGTTGGATATTCCACCACAAGCAAGGCCTATAGAGTTTATCTCAAAGAATATAGAACCATAGAGGAATCCATACATGTTACTTTTTGTGGTTCTAACTTAATTCCCAGTACTGTAAAGGATAATGAATCAGATTGTAAAGAAGATGGAACAAATAAAGAAAATCCCAAATCTGTACAAAATGAAGAATCTGTCAGCCCAGTTTTGTCTCGTCAGATCGAAGGAGAAACTTCCATTTTATCTCCTGAGCAGATACGAGAAACTGAAACAGTGAGACCACCAGAAGATCATCAAAGCTCAACACCTGTCCTAGCCTAGACAATGGAAATCCATGAGGGGGTATCCTCATGACTTCATCATTGGTGATCCTTCTCAAGGTATAACCACAAGATCCTCTACCAAAAGGCAAACCGAACCCAGCAATTTTGCTCTCTTGTCACAAATGGAGCCTAACAATGTCAAACAAGCTCTTGAAGATCCATCGTGGGTCAAGGCCATGCAAGAAGAGCTTGCTCAATTTAACAAGAATGAGGTTTGGACATTAGTACCTCATCCGGATGGTAAGAAGGTAACAGGTACTAAATGGGTATTTAAAAATAAACTTGGTGAGAATGGACAAGTTGTTTGTAACAAGGCTAGATTAGTGGCCCAAGGTTACGATCAACAAGAGGGAATTGATTTTGATGAATCTTTTACTCCGGTAGCTAGAATGGAAGCAATTAGGTTGCTTCTTGCCTATGCTGCCCATAAGGGTTTCAAAATGTTTCAAATGGATGTTAAATGTGCTTTCCTTAATGGCTTTATTGATAGAGAAGTGTATGTGGCTCAACCCCCCGGTTTTGAACATAAAGATTCTCCTAATCATGTTTTTAAACTTTCAAAGGCTCTTTATGGCCTTAGACAAGCTCCTAGAGCTTGGTATGAAAGGCTTAGTGCCTTCCTATTAGAAAATCATTTTCAAAGGGAAACCACCGACACTACTTTGTTCATTAAAGTTTCTAACGATGACATCCTTCTTGTTCAAGTTTATGTGGATGATATTGTGTTTGGATCGGCCAACGAGTCCTTGTGTGAAGAGTTTGGAAAACTCATGACTAGTGAGTTTGAAATGAGTTTAATGGGAGAGCTAACCTTCTTTCTTGGCCTCCAAATTAAACAAACTCCTAGTGGTACTTTTATTCACCAAGGCAAGTATGTAAAAGAATTGATAAAGAAATTTGGCTTAGAAAATTCCAAACCAATGGGAACTCCAATGCATCCAAACAATAAACTTGAAAAGGATGATGATGGCCTAGATGTGGATGAGACATGGTATAGGGGAATGATCGGCTCACTAATGTATCTTACCTCCTCTAGACCGGATATTGTTCAAAGTGTGGGTGTATGTTCAAGATTTCAATCTCACCCAAAAGAATCCCACTTATCGGCCGTTAAACGCATCATTAGATATATTAAGGGAACATGTGATTATGGCTTGTGGTATCCAAAATCTGATGATTTTTGTGCAGTAGGGTTTTGTGATGCAGATTATGCGGGAGATCGAGTGGACAGAAGGAGCACCTCGGGCATGTGTTGCTTCCTTGGAAGCTCACTCAACATGTGGTCAAGCAAGAAACAAGCCACAGTGGCTCTATCCACAGCTGAAGCTGAATATATATCCGCATCTGCTTGTTGTTCACAATTAATTTGGTTAAAAACTCAATTGGAAGATTACAAATTAAAAATCAATAGCATACCCTTATTTTGTGATAACATGAGTGCAATAAATATTTCCAAGAATCCTGTTCTGCACTCAAGAACAAAGCACATTGAAATCAAATATCATTTTATTAGAGAACATGTGCAAAAGGGTACTATTGATATTCAATTTGTAAAATCTGAAGAACAACTTGCTAATATTTTTACAAAATCCCTCTGTGAAGATAGATTCTGCTTGTTGAGGAAAAGCTTGGGAATGATTGATTTAAATCAAGTTGAAAATCTGTGAATTTCTGACTCTGTTCAATTTTATCTTGCAGGAATAGACGAGATAAAAATAAATGCATGATAGGAGAGCTATGCTTAAGGGGGAGACTGCACAGAAACAAATTCAATGGGCCCCACAAAATCCCTTTGACCCATCTCTGACTGTTTTGTTAATTATTCTTTTTTTGAAAACCAAATCTCAAAGTTGTCCTATCATATCTAGTTGAAAGAGGGATAATGTCAAATCAAATCCTTCCTTTTCAACTAATCCCTTGATTCAAGGAACTTTTCTTTCAAATTTTTGGGAAACCACTTTGGTTAATAACCGTGCATAATGACTATTAACCACCCCCATCATCTCTCTCAAATCAACATTTATTGCTTCCTTAACCTCCCTCCACTCTCCACCTTCGGCCAACCTTTCTTCTTCCACTCTCATTATCTCTCTCCCCATAATGAAAAAGAAAACTACATCAAGAAAGAGTGGAAGAATCAATCTCTCTCAAAAACCGTTCACTCCACAAATACACACTCATATTCACATTCACTCTACATCTTCTTCCTCTCCCTCTCAATCTGTCAAACAAACACCCACCATGAGAAAGAAGATAGCTCACAAGAGTTCTGGCCGTGGCAAAAACAAGGAGCCCAGTGTTGAAGAAGAATCGTCTCAAACCTCACCCGTCCCTTCTCCACTGCCGCGTTCACCAAAGAAGGCTACACCACACACATCAGGCAGAAGCTCTCAGAAGCCCAAAGGTTTCGTGTTGCAAGAAACCAGGGAACCGGAAAATCTTGAGTCACTGGAATTCAAGAACAAGTTTCACAAGCCACATTCTCACTACGATCCATCCAGATTCCTGACATGTGCATTTTATGAATTCCATCAAGAAGTTCTGGAAAAGAGGCATATCTGTCCCTCCTACTTGGTGAATCTTGATCAACTGTCAGCCAAAGAAATTATTTTGCAACCCTTGTTTGACAACATCAAATGGTCTCCACTGCTACACACTCACAAAATGGTATATCCAAAATTGGTTAGGCAATTTTATGCGAATCTCAGACTGATTGATGGTAGTCTTCACTCTTATGTGAAACGTGTGCATATTGCTCTGAACACTGAAACCATCAGTGCTGCCCTGGGTTACACAGACGAGGGACCGAGGGTATACATGAGTGACAAATGGGATGATCATATTGGACTTACTTACAAACAAGTTCTCTCTCATATCTGTGCAAACATGTCTGCATTAGATGGCACTGTCCCTACTCACAAAGCTCTTGGACCAACCAAATCATTGCTGCATCGCATCACTACCCACATTGTAACTCCACAAAGTGGTTCTCACAATAGGGTAACTGTATCTGATTCTTTAATAATTTTTGCCCTTGTTACTTCTTCTCCTATTTCATTTGCTTATCTCATGATCAGACATATGTGGGACTGTGTAAGAAATACCAAAAAGGCTAATTTACCTTATGGAATGTTTCTCACGTGTATTTTTGAGTACTATAAGGTAGATTTAACAAATGAAACTGTGGAGAACAAATTTTCTATGATCAAAGGCGATGGTGCTGTAAAAGGAACAAAGAGTAAGAAATCAATGCCAATGGACAGTGACCTTGAAAGCCAGTTTGAATCCTCTAAAGCAACCGAGTCAACAAGGGAAATCCTCACAGAATTCTCTAATATGTCTACACTTATGATTCAATTCCATAGGACTGCTCGAAAGCTAGCCTATGAAAATGAACATGCTTGGGGGAGATGTAAAGAGCGAGTGGGTATGATGCTGGAAAACTTGAAAAAGGATCTGGGCACTGGCAGTGAAGAAGATGTTGCAGACTCTGATTACAATTTGTCTGATGATTAATGACTGTTTCTCTTTTATTTGATATTGGCTCTATTAGGCTCAATCTGTTTTTTGTATGAGCATAACTTGAAACTCCCTGCTCTGTGATACTTTGATACACTCTTGTTATTTATTTATTTTTTTTGTTGTTGCTTTGTTGTTATGGATATTTTGTGGTGTTCTTCATATTTTGTGCAGGAGCCCCTTGATGACAAAAGGGGGAGAAAAGCTTAAAATTGAAATCTGGAAATACAGGGGATGAAATTTTCTGTTGAAAATTCATGATCACCCTTGTTAAAAGATATATTTTAATGCTTGATGATAGCATTGAAACTACTCTTGCCTCATTATAATTGATGCTACTATTTTATAATGCTTTGGCAATGAATGAGTGACTGGTTGTGAATTAACCTTGAGGAATATGCATGATTGTATTGAATATTCTGTTTCATCCTGGTTAACATGCTTGATATTTTGGGCAGTTCCTTTAAATTATGTAAAGTATAGAAACTGCCATGTTTTGATCATGTGTGCTTCAAATATTTTCCTTATCATAATAATTCTTTTTGCTCTGATATCCTGACCAGAAAATGTTTGAAAATCTGAACAGCCTTTTTGATGTGTGAAATAATTTTGAGCAGTAAATCAGTTTATGATATCAAATGAGTTTTGATTATCAATTAAAACTGCTCATAAATCAAGCATTTAGCATCATAAAATTTGCTAAATAACATTGTTACTTGAAGCTTGGTTTTAAATGTTACAGGTTTAGTGCTTCCCTTGGTAAAATAGCTTACATCAAGGGGGAGCCATGTGATAATTTGAAAGGGGGAGAAATTCAATCTTCAAAGGGAGTACTCGTACTCAATCTTTAAATTTCTTTTCATTTCAATTTTAATAATGTTTGTCATCAAGGGGGAGATTGATGAGTTTGGAAAACTCCAAATTAATATTTGTGATAAACAAACATTATTAAAATATTTAATTGCAAAATTATTAATTCAATCTTTATTACTCATATGTTAATTAATAATTTTGTTGTGCAGGTTTAATATTGGGCCGAAAACAATTTTCTGGTGCAAGCCCAAAATACATTCAGCCTTTGGTTTTGATAATATATGATGAATATGGCTGATTTGATGTTACTTGGGCCCAAATGATTTTGATTGCTCTAAACCCAAGTGTGTCACATGCGTACCATTTGCTTTGTGCATGTTCCAAATTTCATCAGGAAAGCAAATGTTACTATTGGGCCAGAAATTTAAATAATGTCACAAGCCCAATGTGTTTAGCATGCATGGTCCGAAAGAAAAATGGGATTGGGGCACATTGATGAAAAACCCAACTATGTGAATTTGGTTGCTTGCCTCCAACGGATTCCATTTCTCATTTTGGATGGAATTCAAATTTAATTAATGCATTGGAAACATAAGAAAGAGAGAGAAGATTGATTTGATGGCTATTATGACTATGCACGCCACTCTAAGGGAAGTAAAAGTAAGCTATTCTCAAATTAATGTGTTTAACCACTCTACATTGCTTTTCTTCAGATTCTTTAATTCTCTCTCATCTCTTTCTTCTTCTTTCTTCGGTCCTTGTCCAGGAAACAATGGAAGAAATGTTCTTCAACCAAGAAAAAGAAGAAGTTGCATGCATCAAGACCATCAAGCTAATGATGGCAAGAAAACATACTAAAATAAAAATGAGCTGTAGCTAAGATACTTACCAAATGTGGTTAGATTTGGTGAGGTTATCTTGAGCTTTTCATGCTCAAAAATGGACATTGAAGATTCGGCCAAGAGAAGAGATTCTTGAAGCATGGCTTGTCTTTGATTCTGCTCAACCACCACAGGAAGTAGCTAGAGTGGCGAAGTGATGGTTGAGGCAGAGGTTGAAGCAGATGAAGTCATCATCATCATGAGGCATCAAGGGCCAGAAATCCATCTTGGAGAGCAAGCCAAGGATGGAGAGCCCAGATTGATGAAGGGTGATGATCAAGAAAGGACTAGAGGTAATTGCATGTTGGTTAATACATGGTTATCTCTTCTCTCTCTGTGAGGCCGAACCGGTTTTTGTTGTGAAGGAAAAGAAGCTGAGCTCGGGTTTGTGTTTGAACCGTGAAGGCTTCACTTCTCTATAAAAGGGGTGAACAGTCATGGTTTGATAGAAGGAGAAAGATTTGAGAGTGCAAGGCACAGAGTTCTTAGAGCTACCTAAGCTAGGAGTTCTTCTTCTCCTTTAATGTTTTCTGTTTTGTATTTTTCTGTTTAATTTTGTCATGTCTTGAGTCTCATGGAAAAAGGCAAACAGTGAGATTTGTAAGAAAAAGCCATAGAGCGGAAAAATGCAGAGAGTGCAAAATTAAAAGAAAAAGCCAAAGGTGTCTTAGAGTTCCTTTGTACATCTGTGTTGTGTTTCATGATTCTGTGGGAATCCCCTTGTAAGTTGGGTTAGCACTTTACAATTTGTAATCTGGATGATTATAGTGAAATTCCATCATTGTTGTGATGGAGACTGGATGTAGGCTGCACTGCACTTAGCAGCTGAACCAGGATATATCTGGGTGTAATCTTCTATCTCTCTTCATACTTCAATTCTGTTTTTGCTGTTCAGATGAAAAATCAAAAATGTCTCGTGTCAAGTGACGAGACAAAATGAAAATATCTCGTGGCTAGGGACGAGCTAAAAACAGAAAAGTTTCTTCTAAGTCCAGCAAGTGTTAGCAAGCAAAAAATGGGCTAAGATTCAACCCCCCTTCTCTTAGCCACTGAAACCATCATAACTGATAATAACTCGGATCCAAATCTGACATGCTTAATCAAAACTAGTTAAAATATCAACCCTATAACGGCATGAGTTTGAGAAGTTTGAAAAAGTTGCTGACTAAACTAATATAACAGCCTCATTTATGATGATTAAGTATTATGTTAATTTTCTAATGATCCACTCTGTGTTATGACATGTCTTTTTTATTTTTGAAATTTTAAACAGCATCTACGCTTTGTAGAAACACAACATCTATAATCCACCAATTTGATCTCTTCGATTTCAGCAGTAACAACTATATCGCCATAAGCCAATTAACACACCAGCGTGGGCAGTGCCGATAAATCGCAACTTGCAAGGCATCTATATGTACCTTTTCAATATTCTCGATCATGACACCCTTAACTTCAGAGACCTGATTCTGAACCTTGGCAAGCTTGCTTATCTCCTCAGGGTGATCGATGCAGTACTGCATATGCTCCTTTAATTTCAGCCTGCACCATCCAAACAAAACAAAACAACACAATTTACACATTCAAACAAATCAACCTCCATAATCAATTAGTCTCAATTCTCACAACAGTACAAAACACAAAATTACCCAAACTCCTTGTTAAGGTTGTTGGCGGCAGCATTAGTACCGGCCTTATGGGAGGCACCATATTTGGAAACAAAATCATCCTTCACTCGCTCCAGAAACGCAGTAGGAACCTGCCTTCCAGCAGATTCATCCGCAACAACACAGTAAGCTGAAAAAGGACAATGCAGCATTTCAAATCACTCAAACACAATGAGAATTCCACTCTAACAATCATCTGAGCAAAAATGCATACATATATACGCAAAATTGAATCAGAGGAAAACAGATCTAGAGAGAAAAAGAGAGGAACCGACTGAAGCCATAATCGACGAGGAAGTTGAAGGTGTGGTTGTCGCAGTTGTAGTGAACTTGTTGTTGGAGGAAGGAAGATTCTGGAGGCACTGGAACGACGGCGAAGAGAACAAGCACGTTTGCGACGGCGAGGAGAACAGGGCTGAGTAGACGTTTGCGGCGTCGAGCAACAAAAACGTTCGGCGGCAACGATGGGACCCTCGGGCTCGACGATGACGAGGACAGGTCCGGGCTTGACGACCCTCTGCCGATGACGACGAGGATAGGTCCGGGATTGACGGCACCCTCCGGCTTGACGACGCGAGGAGGAGAGAATACCTTCGAGAAGCGAGGATGGCAATCGCTGGTTGTCACCGCCGATAGTGGTGGGGGCTGGTGGTGGCTGAAAAGTTTTGTTGATTTTGCTCTGTTAGGGTTAGGATGGTCAAATTCGAGGCTTTAGGCGTTTGTGAGAGATTGAAGGGGGAGGGGTGAGCTGACGGGTTTTTTTTTTTTTTTTTTTGGTTGGACCAAAACGGCGTCGTTTTAGCGTTGATCAGAGAACTAAACATTTAAAAACCTGGGTCAGTTCAACCAATTTTTAATCGGTTTTTTTAAAACGATTTTAGATATCAATCATATCGGTCAGATAATCGATTTCCGATTGATTCGATCGAACCGATCGATTCTGGTCCGGTTTACAAAATCTTGCTAATAATGCATGCATATTCTTGTACATATTATTACGTCCTTTACACCTCTGTAGAGTAACAAAATTAAAACTAACTACAAAATGGCAATTAAGTTTAATATTGCTACCGTAATTAATTTTTCAATTTTCGTGAGAGAGAGAGAGAGAAATAGATAGAGAGAGAGAGTGTGTGTGTAATGTGTATTATTTTAATAATTTTTGGGTAGACTTAGAAAAATCAAGATCCAGTCTCCGGTCTGACAGACCCTAAACTACGCCACTGGGGACTTTTGCTTCTGTTTCAGCAATCTGAGAGAAGCCAATCAATAAACCCTGCAGCGCTAACAAAGGAGCCAAGGAAGTTTCCTGAATCTCTTGAGACTTGAGAGGTAATAATGATCAAATCTTGTTCCTGAATTTTGCTTCTTTCTTCCCTCTTGTTTTTCCTTGTTTCTCTCCCTTGCTTGTTAATGGATTAAAAAAATGCTCTTTTTTATCGTTATGATTTAACCAGAAAAAGTATTTTGGGGAATTTATTTCTGGACACGTCCTAATTTAAATGCTTTTCTTGGATGGTCCCCAAGTAAGTGTGGAAATTTTAAATTCCGTCTTGTTGTGTATGCAGCTTCCACTTGGCCGATCTATCCTGCTAGTGTCTAACTATATTGCAAACAGGACAGGATGTATATCTCGCATCCACTTCGGGATTATTAGATCAGAATAGGTCATCGAGTAATGGCGGAAAATTAAGGTGTGACCTGGGTTTGTATTTTATTTTTTTTAAGTAAATTTTACTTGAGTAGACCACCCCCCCCCCCCCCTTCTTTTTTTTCTCATCCACTTGCATAACAGCGTACGCTTCACATTCGCATCTAGGGTGCTCGAACTTTCTCCTCCTACTACCTCCACTTGCATTGCTATTCGAACCCATGAACTTTGCAGTCTTCCTCCGTCCAAAACGCCGCTGAAAGGTAGAACATTGGTCTGCATCACACATAGTTTATTCTTGTCCTGAGGTTAGGTGGCTCTGTTAGGTTACGTATTGTCATTAGTTCGAATGCGACGCCGTTTTGATGATCATGCTGAGGCTTAGTTGTCCCAAACTAATCGTTACCATCCACTTCAGCCAACTGCAGTTCGGCTCAGAAGCCTAACACTAGATGTAATCCGTCAAGTCTTGCTCGAGACATTAACAAAAGGGTAAAGGAGCTGAATTTCAGAGGCCGATTTGTCATGTTTTAATTGATAGAGTGTAGGTTGTCCAAAGTAAAATCAATAGAGTCGAGGATAAAAAATAAAATTTTATTATTTTGCTATTTCTTTTTATTTATCTTATAAAATCTTAAAAATGGTAAATACTAAAAATAAAAAGGCCAAACCGGACTAACCCTCACATTTTTACCCTTTCTATTTTTACTTAGCATTCGCAATTGTATTGTATATTAATTGGATTAAAAAAAAAAGGCAGCTACTCCCATGAAGATGCCAAAAACATCTTCTCATGATGATCCTTGTTTAAAAAGTGTAACTTATTTATTTTGCAACACTTTAAATAAAGGTAACACTTTTACTTCAAATAAAATCAAGTCCTACAATCTATCATCCAATGGTCAAAATGATATATCTTCACATGATGACAATCATTAAATCTTCATTGGAGTAGCCACCAAAAAAAAATGCTTGCAAATAAAGTAGATTCTTCTTGCAGCGAAGGCGAAAGCTAGCTACAAGCCTAAAACACAGCGCAGGTGTATAGAAGTTCGGGTGGAATTCCGCTGTTAAAACCTGTACACAGTATTCGTATAAAATGATATCTCTGTAAGTATATCAATAACATGAAGCACTTGATCATTAATCACTTTTTCCAAAAGTTTATTAATTTGTAGGAGCTGAACTCATTGTCTTCAATTTGCTTTCTAGATTTTAAGTCGGGTCTTATTTTAATTCTTGAAATATTAAAATATTAATTTAGATTTTAAAATTATATTTTCTATTTATTTTACTTTTAAGTAAGTTAATTACTACTATTTTACTTTTAATACGACACTTTAGTAAAATAATAATAGTTGATTAATAATTGATCAACTAACTAATGACATAGAAAATGCATCTTTAGAAGCAAAATTTAACATTTTGAATTTTGAAAATTAAAATAAAACATAATTGTAACTTCAAAAGGCATGATAACATTTCCTTTTGGTGTAAAAATGGTAATCACAAGTTGCTTAATTATTAAAGGATCCATTGTGCATTTGTGCTTGTCACTAGATCATGCCTATATAACTATAAAAATCCAATTTTTTATGAGATAAATATGAATTGTATTTAATGTTACACACTTACACTTCTCTTGTTCCATTTCTATACCAAAAAAGAAACGTTACAATGTTTGAGTAAATTCCTATAATAGTTTTTGAGATTCGCGTGAATATTCAATGTAGTCTTCAAGATCCCAATTTTTTCATAATAGTTCTCCAAATAGAGCTCCGAGCACTCGTAGTGGTCCCTGGGCATATTTCTGGTGATGAGTAATCACCGGAGCGTTTACGTGGCGTCGTTTCGCCATGTTGGAGTCAGCTTAGCTGGCACGTTTCCAATTTATACCCACATTGGTCCCTCCCTCTTTATTTAACCCTAAATTCCAAAATTCAAATCCCTAATCTTCTTGTTCGACAGCTCCCAGTCTCTGACCCTGTCAGCAGCCCACTTCTTTCTTCCAAGCTCCTTCGGGACATCACCGACAAACGAAATCATATGCAAAGCAAGCAATTGTGCCCAATCTCAAGAGGAATCTCCCCGGATAGTGACTTTGCCATAGAATCAAGTTGGTAAGGTTCTAAAACTTTTGAAGCTCCCTTGGAATAGAACCTTCTAGCTTATTCTGCACCAAACACAATGTCTCCAAGATGTCACACTCACTAATCTCGGCTGGTATTGGCTCCGAGAGAGCATTCAGTCCCGCCCGAATAACCCGAAGCTTCTTCAACTTGCTAATTGATTTAGGAATTCTCCCTGTTAAGTTGTTGCTATATATAACTAACTCCTCAAGTGAGGCTAAGTTCCCAAGATCTTTAGATACCTCACCATGCATATAATTTTCACAAAGGTAAAGCTTCCTAAGTTTTGTTATATTCCAAATTGGGATTAGAATTTCTCCTTGAAGCATGTTTGCACAAAGATCTAGAATCTCCAAACTATGGCAATTAGCAAAATCATCCGGATTTGGACCAGAAAGGAAATTTTTTGAAAGATTCAACTCAATTAGCCTTGGAAGGTCACAGATTCTAGGAGATAAAGTGCCAGATAGATTAAGGTGGTAGAGTTTAACGGAAGTTATCAATGATGAATGGGTGCATTGCACACCTGTCCAATTGCATGGTACTCTCAATCTCGGTCACTTCCTCTATACTCTCTTTCGCCACCGGTCCGATCTCTTCGCTGATCTCTTCTCTTCTAGTTTTGAACTTTTCATTCTTGCTTGGTGATCAATGTTTGGTTGTTGAGGAAGCTTAGAAAAAAAGAAATATGGAATGTTTGCATTTGTTGTGATGTGTGAACTTTGAAAAAGATTTCTGTCTTCTTTGCATTTGAATAAAGAATTGGGCTGCCCGTTCGGTGTTTGACAAGGTCTGGGAGTTGTCGGAGAAGAAGATTAGGGATTTGGATTTTGGAATTTAGGGTTAAATATAGAGGGAGGGACCAATGTGGGTATAAATTGGAAACGTGTCAACTAAGCTGGCTCCAACATGGCGAAACGACGCCATGTAAGCGCTCCGATGATGACTCATCACCAGAAATATGCTCAGGACCACTATGAGTGCTGAGAGTTCTATCTGGAGGACTACTATGAAAAAATTGGGATCTTGAGAACTACATTGAGTATTCACGCAAATCTCAAGGACTATTACGAGGATTTACTCTACAATGTTTGCAAAAACATTGTATATTAATCCATTAGTTTAATAAAAAAAATTAATAAGTATATAATGTTTCTTCCTCACGTAGATTTTATTGTTGTATCTTTTGCCGTTTGCTTGTTCCCTTCACTGTAAAATTATTCTAGTTTTAATGTAAAATTATTACTGAGTCACTAAAACCTTTATTCATTAGTCATATAATTCACATTAAATAAGTTTTGAAAGTAAATTACTAAAGTGAAAGAGACCTTAATTATACGTTCGTAATAACTAATCATCACTAATAACAACATATAAATGAAACAGATATTATATAATACAGAAGAAATATATGACTAATTCGTTTTTAGTGCTGAACTAAGAGTTATAATGTGCGTTTTCTTTGCAGAGAGATGTCTGTACAAGGCACAACTGCTTCCCAACAGCCTCAAGGTGCTGAATCAGCTCATATTGTGAGGCCAGATCTTCCGTATCTTATGTCTTCACGTAGGCTCTCTCACTGCCCCATCTTCAAACGTTACCCTTAATTTTGAATAAATAACTATTTTGACTTTTTTTTACTAGTATTGAAAATGAATTGAATTGAGTTGAGGCGAGTGATGCCAAATTTAAATTTGGCCTACGAAAATTGAACTCGACTTATCGTTTAGCTCATTTTATTTGTAAAATTTAAGAATTTGTTTGGAATAATAGGAATTAAAATTTACTCAAGTTAAACTTATTTTTTGGTTTTGGAACCACTAAAAATGAATGATTTATTTTTTTTTAGAATTTCAATTGTCATTTTTTTCTCATTTGTAAATCAGATCTTTGTAAATCAAATTAAAAGAGATCTAATTTCCAAATCAATTCTCACATCTTTCAAATTTAAATTTAATATGTCAAATGTTAAAAATATTCTTATTTACAATTAATAAAATAACTTTGTCAAAGATAAAATTATAAAAGAAGAAAATTTAATGTATATAAAAGTTATTCCAAACTAAAGAATTGAATTGAATTCTATTAATATATTATAGTCATTCTAAATCATGAAATTGAATTTTAAATAAAAATGAATTTCTTTTTTCATATTAAATAATTTTCAAACAAGCTCTAAGTTTGGCTCTCAAACAAGTTATATAAAATTATAAATTAACTTTATACTCATGATATTAAAAACATCAAACATGTAATATAAAATTATGAATTAACTTTATATACTCATGATATTTTGAATGTACTTAGGAAGTAGATATTGGGCTAAATTTGAACTTATTTAAAAGAGTTTTTAATATTACTGATATGACAATATTAGAAAGAATAAGATGACTTAAAAGCAAGTTTTGAAATTCAAATCTTGATTTCTATATGTAGTAATTTATTAGCTAGCACCACACTTTTAAATAGATTAGTTCTTGGGAAAAATAAAAAGCAACCAAATAGGATGGTACAAACCATGGACCCTAAAATGACTTGGATTATATTCTGGTGCAGAAGAAAGACGTAGATACCGCATCCAGTGTATTCACCTTCAAAATGCAGCAGAAAACGGTCACTGGAAAAAAGCTAAGAAAATCTTAGAACAGGATCGGACGCTGCTGACCTATGGCATAACAAAAAGGTGGGAAACAATCCTTCATGTTGCAGTGAGTGCGAATCGTGTTCGCTTTGTGAAGGAGCTGGTGAATTGGTTGCAACCTGGTGACTTGGCATTGCAAGATCAAAAAGGGAGAACGGCGTTCTGCTTAGCTGCAATAGCTGGGAATGTGCGAATCGCCGAGATATTGAGGAGACAAAATGATTCGTTGCCTGGAATCAGGGATAGAGAAGGAGGAACTCCTCTTCACCTTGCTGCCTTGCGAGGAAGAAAGGAAATGGCACGGTATCTGTACCCTCAAACCAAAGGTATACTGCAAGAAGATGAATGGATTCCCCTCTTCCTCACTTGTGTAAACTCGCAGATCTCTGGTGAGCAATAAACTTCTTATATTTTCTAATAAATCTCAATATAAATATGATATTGCTAATAAGTAATAAGACTCTTAAAAGATAAATTTTTGATAGAAAATATAATATAGAGAAAATGACAAATAGGTCCTTGAACTTTTAGTTTGCGAATATCTATATCCTTGAGGATTTGAAAATACATGTAAGTCTCTAATTTTCTCAAAATTTGGACATATCGATCCTTATGTCTAATTTATCCCGTTTTAAAAACTTTTTCACGTGTACATCCGTATATCGGCCAGGCCAGTACAACAGAAGTTATGTTTGATTTTTTCGTTGGATCTGTCCGACCCAAGTGATAAGAAGAATCGATGTGTCTAGATTTTAAGAAGGTTATGGACTTAAATGTATTTTCAAATTGTTGAGAATTTAAATGTTTGCATGTCAAAATGTCAATGACCTATTTGTTCTTTTCGTATAATTTATTATTTTTTTTAATTTTATTTGGATGAGTATATTTAAGAATTTAACTATTTAACTATTTTGAAAAGTCAAAAAGATTAAGTAAGTATAATATTTTTTTTTTACATTATTCTTAAAATGTGCTCTTATAGTATATATTAGTAAGACTCTAAAAATTTTATTACTCTTTTAATGCATTATTAATACATTTAATGTATTAAAAACTATGTACAATACTTTTAAAAATTTGCTCTTTGGTTATTTGTTAATACTAAGACTTGTGAAATTTATATATGAACATACTATTCGTAATACTCTGTATTAAATGTCATGCAGACGTAGCCTTGGAAATGTTAAATGAAAAGGAAACACTACTAGCTACTGCTAGGAGCGGTGGTGGTAACAATGAGACGGCTTTACATGCCTTGGCCCGTAGGTCTTCACTTTGTTGCTGCCAAAATCTAGAGTCTCGGAAGCACCTCCTGCATTTATGTAAGTGTCTATAACCCTTCTTGACTTCTTGTTCTTGCATTAGGAAAAACGCTTCTACTTGGTTTATATTTACAATTGTTATTTGATATTTTCTGTTTGTTTGCCTTTGCTATGCATTTTTTCTGATATATTTTAAATAAGGATTTTATTAATATATGCATGCGGTGTTAATATAAGTAGATGAGATTTCCTGCTGCTAGTTTAGGTTTACAAGTTCAATTGGAATTTAACAGAGATAACTAAATTAAATTTAATTTTTGACATTAAAAATACCATATATTATATAACACATGTAATGTATAATATAATGAATTTTAAATATAGGTATAACATATGATAATAAAAAAATTAAATAGATGTTAAAAACAAAAGTTTTAAGAACGATGACAAAAGATTATTTGGTCCAAATTAAACACTAGTCTATATATATAATATAAATAATAAATCTAATTTTGATATATTAATATTATAAATAATTTTATATAATTATTTAATTAAATTTATGTGTTTAAATATCTTTTTAAATAATGAGTTTGAAAAGTAATTATTTTTAATTATTATGTATAAATTTTTTTAAAATTAAATTTACAAATAATATACTTAAATATTAATTTTAAATGGCATCATATCTCGAAAGTCAACCATAGAAGAAGATTCTTCTTTATCTATTCGACGAACCAATCCATCATGGAAGCCAATTATAGGAGAAGATTCCCGATGATATAGTTTTTTTTAGAAATCCGTAATCACAATTTGGTTATTGTCTGATTCTTTATCAATCTCCGATCAATCACCAAAGACTCAATCAGGTTGTTCTGATTGCTCTTCTGTTTTGCCGAGGCAACACTATAGAAACATCTAGTATTTTTACTCATATTTTTCGCATATCTAAATCGAAACATCTGTTAGGTTGCGAGAACCGGACCGATCAATAAACCAGTAAGATCATAGGTTTAATAGTTTACTGGTTTGACCAGAGTTCAATCGGGGTTCAACCGGGGTTCAACCGATTTAATTAAATATTAAATAAAATTATTAAACTTAATAAAATTCAATAATTTATAACTTAATAAAATTTAATATTTCACTGTAAAATACTGCCAAGCTGGATCAGATTTACTTCTTTGAGAATTTTAAACAGTATTATCTTGTGGCTATGAGTTACTTTATGATTGTTCCATCTATAACAATCAGAAAATCAAAGACAAGAAATCAACTTCATGCAGCTTGACAGTCACAGAAATCAACTGAAAATATTCATGAACCAGCAAAGAGAAGCAACAAAACTGAATTGAAAAACAGATTCATGAAGCAGCAAACAGAAGCAACAAAACTAGATTAAAAACAATGGCCACAATATGAAAAAGATTAAAAACAAAAGCCAGAGTGCAAAAAGTTCCATGAAGAAAATAAAAGTAAGCCACATAGCCACAAATTCTATTATACCACAAAGCCAGCCAGCTAGGGAAACTTGAAAGGCAAAAGCACATGAATGATGAATCAAAGAAAAATATCCCCCAACTATAAAAATTGTAAACTCTTGAACAAAACCAAATTATTTTGAAAATTAATGCAAAAAAAATAAAAAATAAAAAATCTGTTGCGGCAGAATCTGAAAAACCTTGAATGAGCTGCATAATTTCAAATCGAAAAGCATCAGATCGGCAGATCCAAATCAAACACCAAAGGCAAGAAGCAATAAGAACAAAGTGGTAAGAAAATAGAAGCAAACAATGGATGAATCATGAATTACCTCTATACTCGTCACTGAAGCAAACAGAAGCAACAAAACCCTATTTCTAAACAGATTCATTAAGCAGCAAAATTGAAGCAGCAAAAAGTAAAAATATTCTCAAAGCCACAGAAATTTTGAGATACCATTCAGTACATTATTACAAAAATTGTCAAGCTAATAGATAACAATCTAACAACTATTGGCTATTGATTACAAACACACACGGTAATAAGAAACAACTCTATAAATATTAATAAGCACATATAAACACACAGAGAAAAGAAGGATGACAAATTCCGCAGCTGCCTTCAACGCCCCAGCCTCAATTTGCTTGCAATGATCATCATTCAATCCCAAGTCACCAATAAAGGCATCATAATAGAAAGCCAAAAACAGATTGAAGATTCATGAAGCAGCAAACAGAAGCAGCAAAAACAGATTGAAGATTCATGAAGCAGCAAAAACAGAGGAACTAGGAAGCATGTTCAAACAGAACAGGCGAGCTCAGAATTCAGTAGGAACTAGGAAGCATGTTCAAAATCAAGAAGACAAAAAAAATCAGTCTTACCGGCGAATGAGAGGCGGGCTCGGCGAGGTTCGGCGACGAGGAGGCGGCCGCAACGCGGTGGTGGTCGCGGCTGCTGCGCAGTGGTTTCGGTGGCTAATGACGAGCGCTGCTAGGTGGTGAGTGGCGACTAAGGAGCGCTGTTGGGTGGCGACTGAGGAGCGCTCTGGAATCTGGTCTCTGGAGCTTGGTCGGCGGTGGCGCTGCTGGGCTTGGTGAATGGTGGGTAAGGGGAGAAGAAAGGAGAGGCTGGGTGCTGGGAGCTTGGCTGCTTGGGGTTGCTGAGTGAGTGAGTGTTGAGTGATTAGCAAATTAGGGTTAGGTTAGGTCTTCCGCCAGTTTTTATTTTTTTATTATTTTTAAAAATATCCAAAACGACGTCGTTTTGCTTTTGAATTTCCAAATCACTGAACCGCCAAAAAACCGGACGGTTCTTCCGATTTACCAGTTAACCGTCGATTCGACCGGTTTTTTAACCGGTTTTTTGCCATTCGATTTTTTTAGTTACCCGGACCGGCTAAGCTTTACGCTTAAGCCGTAAAACAGAGGTGGTGTGGTATTACGACCTCTAAAATAAAATATATATTTATAATAGCAGAAGAATTATAATATGCTAGGAGCCGTGAAGAAAAGAGGAAACAAAATCGCAAAATAAAAGCGCAACGCTCAAGGAACGGGTTAACCTGCGTGCTAAGGAAACCATAACTATTAAACATATGATAACAGAAGTAGGAATAGAGTGCCAAAGATACAAAATAACAAGCTCCTAACTCAGCCTGCGAAGTCAAGACTGGCCGGAGAATATTTACATATATATACATACATATCCATAACCCAAAAGTACATATACACAATCCTACCTTTCCATAAACCTCTAGGAGGATCAAAAGAACAAGTTATGCGGAGAGAAAACCAAGTATATATATACACATCATAGCATAACAAAATAACCCTGTAACCACTCCGCTTCAAGGGTCCAGATGCCTAACGAGATGCCTCTCGACCTGCATCTGAAAAACAACAACATAGTATGGAATGAGAACCGGAGGTTCTCAGTATGGTAAAGGTGCCACACACATAATATATAAGGTCCTGGGAATGCCAGAGGCAATCCTAGAACACCGACACTCAGATTATAGAGCTTAAAGTATTAAACAGAAGCCATAAAAGGTGGTTCTCTAAAAATATTTAATCCTAACTTAACTTAACCTTAAATCTAAATCCCATACTGCCATTCCTCCATACCTCCAACTCCATCATGCATTTTCACAGACAACTAAACAGACAAAGGCAAACACAAGAAGGTTTCAAGTACTGCAGATAACAAATATACATTTAGCATGGCAAATACAGATAGGCACACCCAATTAGAGCACAAGCAAGTAATTCAAGTAATATGCATATGATGCATGCCTGTCCTATGGCTGATGAGGCTCATCTGTCGGTTATCCAGCCAACCCGACAAGTCTGAATTGTACTTAGACTGTCCCCCGACGTGCATCCCCAAGAGTCTATGCATAGTTTTTCTCAAATAATCAATAATACTCAATGGGGGTAACATTCCCGGGAATTTATATAGTGCCCGGTCACACACTTACGTCGTAGGGTCAACAGAGTATCGAGTTTTCAACCTGGTACACGTGGTGGCAAGCCACGGCACTTAATCCAGGGAATCTCGTATCTCAGATTATTCAAATTCATAAGCCATATAAATAATTCAATTATAATTCATCAACTTTAACATCATTCTCAATCGCATTTCATTCATCATCATACATCAATCATATTCAATCCTTATCCTTCATTATCACACCTCTCATTCCGTCCATCAATAGTTCCAATTCAAAACATAACTCATTCTTTTCTAAATGAATCAAACTTAAAACATACTCATTTTCTTAATAACTCTAAATCAAACCATATAACCTTTGAATCTAAATCTTTTTAAATAATCATATAAACAAAATCTCTAATTTTTATAAAATTTCGGCAGCATTTCCTCTAAAACTTGGACTTTGCCACCCTTTTCGGGTCCAAACCTGCATTCTTTTCAATTCAACACACCCTTTCTCATCATCATAACAATTACCACAATAAATCTACCTCAGATCAACAATTATACTTATACAATATTCAAATTCAACAACCAAAATTCAACTAAAAATCATAGTTCACTAATCTTAGGCTTCTAACACAAAATACCTCAAATCAATAATTCACCAAATTATTAGTTAATCAACAAGTACCTAACCAACTATGTTCATCAACAATAACATCCAACCATGATTCTCTCCAAATTAACATAACGACATTCACTATCCAAAATTAATAACTAATTATCCAATAAACTTCAACCAAATATATTCATCGACAAATTACTAAACATTAAACATACACCTGCATTCCTACTTATCCTATGGTCGTCTAGCCTAAGTTTTCACAGAACATTATATATTAAATGCAAGAAACCTAAACCATACCTTAGCCGATTTTCACGTAACGACCAAAGCTATTTATTCAAAACCAAGACAGCCTCT
This sequence comes from Arachis hypogaea, assembly GCF_003086295.3. NCBI lineage: Eukaryota > Viridiplantae > Streptophyta > Magnoliopsida > Fabales > Fabaceae > Arachis > Arachis hypogaea. The sequence continues at coordinate 25,779,910 of NC_092039.1, forward strand.
CAAAACTCAACTAATCCGCTTCCTCCAAGTTCCAGTATTCACAATTTCAAGCTCCAATTATTTATTTTCAACCTAATACACGTTCATAATACATATATACCCCATTTAATACTCAAAGCTCAAATTTAATGAAAATAAAATAGAATTATCGTATCCTCACCTTACCCAAGCTTCACATAAGTAAGAGTGAACGTTTTTCTCAAGCTAATTGGATCCTAAAACATCAGAAATCAAAGAAATTCAATATTCCCACTTAAAATTCGAAAATTGGGGGAAATGAAGGCTGAGTGTAAAATAATGAGTTACCTATGAAATTGTTCCGGTAGAAATGTAGAGCTCGACGCGGTGAACGCGTGGCCGCAAACGGTGCGACGATTGGAGCTCGAACGGAGGAATTACGGGATTTGGAACTTTGCCGTAAATGTTCGGCGTTCCTTTCCTCTCCCTGGAGCTCAGCTGCGTCCTTGAGGAAATGAGGGAAAAAGAGCCCGTGGCTCTTTTTAATGGGCTGGTCCGGTTGGACCGATAAGCCGGTTCGGGTTCGGTTCAACCGGTTCGGTCCTTTCGGTCCAATTTTGGACCGTTTTCTTCGAAATTAGTGTCAAAATTCTCGTTTCGATGAGCTCTACCCTAATTTAATATAGCATTTACATTTCTAATCCTCCTTATTAAAAACTAATTTATTGACTAATTATCTACTAATTTAACCGGGGTTTACACACATGCACACACCTAAGTAATTCGAATTAGCCTGATTCGAATTACACCAATGCACGCGTTTTCAGTAATTCGAATTTGATTGATTCGAATTATTTATGGTATAATTTGAATTATGCTGTTAAAAAATTTATTAAAAAAATAATAATTTAAAAATTTAAAAATATATATTTTATTTCATACATTAAAAAAAGCTAACAAAATATTTAATTACGAGACTTCTTTAAAATATTAATAAGCTATCAATTCGAATTCCATACAATACTCTTTTGTCTATTTTTAATAGCTCATGAATATTTTTTTAATAAATTTTTTAATAAATTTATTTAAATTATACTACAAAAAATATTTTATTCAATGCAAAATAATTTTTAAAAAATGACTCAAAAATATTTTTTTAAATTATTTTGCATAGAATAAAATATTTTTTATGGTATAATTTTAAAAAATTTATTAAAAAATATTCATGAACTATCAAGAATGGGCAGAAGAGTATTGTATAGAATTCGAAGTGCTCACCGTATAATTTGAATAAGAGTGATTCGAACTTCCCCATAGTAATTCGAATCATGTAATATCTCACCATATAATTTAAATAATTTTATTAAAAAATTATCATGAATATTTTTTAATAAATTTATTTAAATTATACCACAAAAAATATTTTTTCTATGCAAAATAGTTTAAAAAATAACTTAAAAGATGTTAGGATTACTATAAAAATTTGTAATGTCTTAATGATTTAGGACATTAAAGATATACTCTACATAGTTAATAATAATTTAAAAATTAAAAAAATATATTTTTATCATGTATTTACCTAAATCACTAAAATATTACAAACTTTTATAGTACTCATAACATCTTTTAAGCTATTTTTTTAAATTATTTTGTATAGAATAAAATATATTTTTTAATTATTTTTTATGGAATAAAATATTTTTTTAATTTTTAAATTATTATTGACTATGTAGAGTACTTTATTTAAAATTTGAGTACATGCATGTATTTACCTAAGTCATTAGAACATTACAAATTTTTATAATACTCCTAACATTTTTTAAGCCATTTATTTTAAATTATTTTACATAGAATAAAATATTTTTTTAGTATAATTTAAATAAATTTATTAAAAAAATATTCATGACCAATTCAAAAATGGACAAAAGAGTATTATATGAAATTCGAATTGATAGCTCATTAATATTTTAAAGAAGTCTCGTAATTAAATATTTTGTTAGCTTTTTTTAATATATGAAATAAAATATATATTTTTAAATTTTTAAATATTAATTTTTTTAATAAAAATTTTTAATAATTATTAACTTTTTTAATAATTTTTTTCAATAAATTATTAATTTTTAACAGCATAACAGTCAAATTTGAATTACTTGAAAACGCCTCCATGGGTGTAATTTGAATCAGGCTTATTCGAATTACTTGGTGTGTGTATGTGTACATAGTTCGAATCAATATGATTCGAATTACGTGTAGTTTGAGTTCGAATTGATCTAGTTCGAATTATATAAAAACGTGCATTGCTAAATTCTTGAACTAAATTTTAGTTTGTCGGATTTATGTAAAATTTTACTCTCCCTGATTTATTATCGTGATTTGCCCTAAAATTTATCTTCTTATCTCCCTAAACTTTTTTTTCCTCTTCCTCTTTTAGATTCTACAACTAAATTTGTCCTTCTATTTTCTTTAAAAAAAAATATTATACATTTAATTTTTTTGTTTATTTAAATTTTGATTAATCTTTGATAAATTTTGAGCTTTAATTTTTTATTTTTTTTAAGAAAATTATATATTTAATATTTAAATGATAATTTAAGATGATATCGAAAAAATAAAAAATACTAGAAGAAATAAAATTTAATGGTGATGATATGTCGTTTGTGGCGGAGCTTGAAACAAAATTTTGAAGGGGCAAAAATTTAATATAAAAATTTAATAATAATATTTATATTAAAATAAAATTTATAAATATAATTATTTTTTAAGTTTAATAAGATAATAAATAAATAATTCTATAGATAAAAAATATAAAATAATTTATAATGGTATAATAATATCAATACTTATTGAATATTCTGATATATTTTATCATATAAAAAATTAAATTAAATAAATAGTAAAATATAAAATAATATTAAATTAAATAAATAAAAATAAAAAATCTTAATTTTTTGTATTTGAACTCAAAAATAGAGGAAGTGTTGCTTGTCCTAATTTTTTTTTTGGTGATTGAACATAACAAAGAAAAATGACCTAAGAGAAAGAGTAGCACTCCTCTCTAATAATAATGTCTAAATTATTAGGGGGCAGTAACCACTCTAGGTACACCTGCTTGTTTAAAGCAGCAGTCTTAGCCATTAAATCAGCCGCTCTGTTTGCTGTGCGCTGGATGAGCACTAAAGTAGCTATCTAATTGTGCTGGAGCATCTCTTTGATTTTGTCAAGCAGATCAGAGTCATTCCTAATCATGTTGGTTGCGCCTTGCGAAATAAGAAGAAACGCATCAAGATTATCAATTTCACATATGACCTCTTTGCACCCGCAATCCCAAACCATAACAAGCCCTCTCCAAATAGCATAAAACTCACAATAGAGAACACTAGAAAGAGGTATACCGGTAGAACAACTTTTTATCCAAATTCCCATGTTGTCTCTAATAATACATCCAAAGCCAGCTAATTACTTATTTTCAAAAACTCTTACATCGCAGTTCAATTTACAGACATTCATTGGAGGTGGTTCCTAGTTATATTGCAAAGAGGAAGGAATAATATATTTTTGGTTGGTAACAACATTGGAGAAATCTCAAGCAGCATATTTAACTAAGTGAACAATTTTCTCCTTACTCCATGGATCAAATTGATGGAAGATGTCATTGTTCCTATCTCTCCAAATCCACCAAAAGACCGCTGCAAAGAGAAACTCATTTTTGTTGAGATTAGAACGAATCCAAGACACAAAATCTAAATTAGAGTCCTCAGCGGTCATTCCCAAATTTAAGTTAATCCAAATCTGATGAGCTTTTTGGTAAGTCCTAAAGCAGTGGTTAATATCCTCTAGAGCAAGATAACATCTCTGACAAAAATCAGAAGTAACAAGACCTCTTTGAAATCGGTAACTAGCTGTGAGAACTCCGTTGTTGAGGCAAAGGTAGAGTAGATACTTTATCTTCTCTGATATTCTCAAGCGCCAAAGCCAAAGCCAATTTTCATTATCATTTCAGGCAAATTTCTTCTTTAATAGCTATTCATACCCGCTTTTAGTCGAGTAGGTGAGAATATTTGAGTTTGTCCAAAACCAACCTGTTTTATCTCCTGCTTGCATGATAGGATCAAAGAGCATCAAATCAAGTTTAACTTCTTCCGGAATCATTGTGCAAAGAATATCCTACCGTCAATGTCCATGGTGCCAGACATGTTCAAGCTTCAAGTGAGAATCAGAAATGTACACAAAGGGAACTAAAGGAGCTAGCGTTCTATATGGTCGCCAAGCATGATACCAAAAGGATTGAGACATCCTGCCTGTACACCAATCAAAACTATCACGAAACTTTTTTGTTGTCTTATAAATCGCTCGCCAAGTGTTTGAAACATTATTAGAAAATTTGGGTGAAAAACAAACACTCCCAAATAAATATTTTGCCAACAAAATTCTTATCCAAAGCTTATCTTTATTATGTAATAATTGCCAAACAAACTTTCCTAATAAAGCAAAATTTACACATTGGGTATCTCTAATTCCCAAGCCTCCATATTTTCTTGGAGTGACAACTTTGTTCCACTTGACCAAATTTAAGCAATGCTCCCCCACCTTTCCCTTCCACAAGAATTGTCTAAGCACAGAATCAATCTTTTGACAAATCGAAGTAGGAAAAAGAGTCACTTGCATCTGATAAATAGGAAGAGAAGAAGTAACAGATTTAATTAAGCAAAGTCTACATGCTCTGTTAAGGAGCCGACCTTTTCAACTAGCCAGCCTATTCTTGATCTTCTTTAAAGAGTACAAAAAATAGACCTAACAGCTCAAGGATGATTAAGGCTCACCCCCCAAGTATTTGCCTAGGTCACTAGCAAAAGGAATATGAGAAACACCAGACAACATTTCCTTCCTTCTATTAGAGATATTTCTAGAACAAATAGCTTTAGATTTTTCAATGTTAACCTTCATAACTGAAGCTTTGCAGAACAACTCTAAAGTGTGCACAACATTCTGAACTTGATTTTTCTTCGCTTTACAAAAAAGGAGAAGGTCATCTGCAAACATCAAGTGAGAAACTCTAGGTCTCCCTCTAGAAACAGCCACACCATCCCAAATATTCTCGTCAACTTGTTTGGAAATGAAGCACGCCAATCTCTCCATGCACAAAACAAATAAATAAGGAGAAATTGAATCTCCTTGCCTGAACCCTCTACAAGGTTGGAAGCTGTTCAATCTATTCCCATTCCAAAAGATGGAAAGATTTGAGACCTGAACACAATTCATTACAAGCCGAATAATTAGAGAAGGAAAGCCAAAAGATTCAAGAGTGTGCTCAAGAAAATTCCCATCAACTCTATCATAAGCCTTTTCTAAATCAATCTTAAAAGCCATAGCTCCTTTTTTAGACTTTGTCCGCTTAAGAAAGTGAAGAACTTCTTGGGCGACAATAATATTATCAGGCACTCCTCTACCATGAATAAACCCTCCCTGAGTTGAGCTAACAATCTCATCCAAAAATGCTCGTAATCTATTAACCAGCACTTTGGTCACTAGCTTATAAATTACATTACAAAGGCTTATTGGCCAAAAATCCTTCAATCTAGTTGGAGAGTCACACTTAGGGATAAGAACAATCAAAGTTTCCAACAAAGAAGGGCTTAACGTCTCCTCTAAGAATGCTTTCTGAACAGTACGCTACACCTTATGACCCACCACATCCCAATATTCCTTGAAGAAAAAAGTTTGAAAACCATCCGGTTCAGGAGCTTTGAACGAGCTCATATTATCCAGAGCTTCTTTAACCTCCAACATTGTTACTGGTTTAGACAAATTATCACAAGCATCCTGGCTAATAGATGGCATAGGAATTTCTCCCATGCAATTAACCTCAACTACTGCGATTCGAATAGAAATTACTCCCCTTTACCTCATGAACACTCAAAATATCATTAAAATCCCCAACCATCACCTAGGGTCTTGAATGCACAAACCAATATCAAGCAAATGACTCCATAATTCTACTTTATTAGTGGCTTGATGGCTTCCATAAATCGCACTACAGATCCATCTTTGCCCACCACCATCAATTTCCAAAGTTACATATTGATTCGTAACCCAAAGAATTTTACAAAAAAATTTTAAATTAGTAGAGAGGAATCAAATTCCTCCTTTGTATCCAACAGCATCTACAATCCCTACAGGATAATAACATAATCTCCCCCAAAATTCTTTCATAGTTTCAAACCTAATATGAGTTTCCACCAAAATAAAAAAAATTTGGTTGAAATTTTTGTACCAACTCCTTACAGTGCACCTGAGACATCTTATTTGACGCCCCCTTACATTTCAACTAATAATATTTAAATGGTCACAATCCATAAAAATAAATTAAATAATTGGAATGTTTAATTATTCTACCTCACGTTGATGAACCCCTGTCTCTAAGTGTCTTCTCGTGGACTTGCACTGCAGAACCATCATTCTTCTGTTGAGGTTGATTCTCCAAGATTGTTGTTGCACTAGCTTTATCAAGCTCTTTTTGTTCTCGAGAATCCAGTGACAATGCTTAAGTAGGTGAGTTTTGAAGAGAAATATGACGCTGTCTTTTGTGTCGTGCTTTAAAAAAGGGAGTACTCTGATCCTTGAAAGTCACTTGAGTTATTCCCAAAGAGTCAAGCATGGATGGAGGATCCTTCTTTTCCTTAGACCCCACCTTTGCATTTGATAAGGACTTCACCTTTGCATTTGATGAGGATCCAGCATGCATGTTATTAGACCCAAAAGAAAATTTCTTACTCATCAAATGGAGCATATTGCTACATTGGCTTTTTTTGGCACCACATTGGGCCTTTACCCACCTTTTTCTTGCATTTTTTATTAACTGTAACACATTCACCCTCTTTTGCATGAGTATCCCTATCCATGCGTGATTATTGCAAATTGTCATGCACAAGATCCGCTGCTCCATGCTTCTCCATAATTGGAATTGATTTGGCATTAATTCTAAATTCAAAAGTTGAATTTTGATTTTTTTTACTGGGATTTGACTACCTTTCACTGTTTTCTCGTTGTTATCCACCGTGCTTTCCTTTCCAATGCCATTGTTGTTCTCTTTCGCACATTCTCTTGTTATGTGCCCAAAGTAGCTACACTTTTCACAAATTAAATTCAAGTGCTCATATTCTATGTCATACATCTGACCATCAACTTGAATTTTTTTATGACTGGAAGTCCCAAGTTAATTTGCACACATGCTCTTGCATACTTTTCCCTCTCTGCAGACTTGGTGGCTAAGTCAATGCGGATTGATTTGCCAACAACTGATGCAATCATTTTCATGGCTCTCTCTTGATAATAGTTAATGTTAAAATCTGTGATTCTTATCCAAACCATGGTAGACCCAAAAGTGTTTTCACGAGGTCTGAATGAAGAACTCCAAGATTTAACCGCAACATAACTACCAGTAATTATCCACGGTCCTGAGAATTTTTTCTCTATCCTCCAAGAGATCAAATTTGACTAAGAAATAGCCAAAACCGATATCTAGTACCTCATATCCTCCTTTGGTTCTCCAGACACCTTTAAGCCTGTGCGTGATCGCCGTATAGCTAAATTTTTTTCCAGGAACTTTGATCATGATGGCATCTTTGTAGGGCTCTGCTAATATCTCTTTTGCTTCTTCAGTGAACGTCACAGTTGGTATCTCCGAATCGCCTTTCTTACCAACTACTGTAGCCATCTTATCCCCATCAAGAGAATCAGCAACCTCCAAAACTCTCCTTGTTGAGGCACCAACAACTTTATCTCTGAACGATATCCGCTGACTTTGAATCTTGTTACTGTCTCCTTTAATCCCCCTCTTTTTCACCTGATGCATGCCCCCTCCTTTTCACCCTCGAAGACTCTCTTCCGCTCTCTCCGCTCTCTATTTCACGTACTTTCATGTACTATCTCTCGTATTAGGGTTTCCACTTTGTATATGGTGAAAAAATGAGTTTAAAGGAACAAATGTTGAAAAGAATTTAAAAGATTGCTTGTCCTAATTTATTTAAATAGATAACTTTTTTATTTGATTTGATTGTTAGATGATTTTTTTTTATTTTTATCTTTTTTTTTTGTGAAAGCTAACAAAGACCCACCCATTTCAGTCCAAATTCAACATGTTTTTAATGTTTAAAACTATAAATTACTGTGCAATAAAAGCAAGGAATGAGGATTGAGTCTAAGTGCTTTAAATCATTGTAAAGTATTTGAGCCAACTAAATTATTTTTTATTTTTTGAAGAAGTACTACTAATTTTTTATAAAAAATTTGATGGCCCTCCTTGCCTCAACTAAGCTCCGCCCTGATGCAGTGTTTAGGGTAATGGGTGTACAGTGACAGTGGTAAATTTTGTGGTTGAATGAAGGATAATTCCGTGTTTTTTAAATATATGTGTCTTAGCTTGTTCCTTATTTTTGCCAAACACAATTCATAGACACAAATATTTTATGTCCATGTCTTTAATGTCTGTGTATTTATGTCTATGTCTCATCGTATACATCAACCAAACGGAGCCTTGATGAACACAGTGATAGTGTCCGTCGTTTAGTTTATTAGACACAAATTTTTTATGGACATGGTGGCACATAAGAGCACATAAAATACATGTCTTTCATGTCTCTCTTTTATCTTGAGACACTAAGACACAATTTATAATACACAAACTTTTTTAATTTTGTCCCTTCTTTTTTCTTTAATTTCTACTTTGTTCATTGGATTTGGATCCTATAAAATTTGAATTTCACTTTAGAGAGTAAAGTGTGATTTTTCACAATTTATTTCATACGTGGGACCAAAAAATAAATATGACAGAAAAATTATTCAAAGGTAGAAGATCCAAACTTTAGAGGATCCAAATCCTTATTCATTATTCTCTCTTGTCTATTATTCCTCCTCCTCTCTCTCTCTTCCTCTCTAGTTTGACCGCAGTGACAATAAAATCCTCCGATGGTGACGTCGTTGTCATTGTCTTCTACTTTTTTTTCTTTACTGCAAAGATTTTCTATTGCTTTGCTTCGCCATTATTAATATTGTTAGCGAGTTCCTTTTTTTAATTTACTTACCTTCTATTTATTTAATTATTTTTTTGTTATTACAAATTTTTTTTCTAACATATCATTTTTTATAACATCCAACTATTATCTATTTGAATCCTCTAAATTTTGAATTTTACTTTAGAGGATAAAGTGTGATCTTTCACTATTTATTTTATAGGTGAGACTAAGAAAAAATATGATAAAAAAACCATTCAGGGTGAAAGATCACACTTTATCCTCTAAAATGAAAATTCAAAATTTAGAGAATCCAAATTTTTTTTTCTCGCCTCTATTGTTGCATCATATACATCAATCTTCTTTATCTCGTCCTCAATTTTCTTTATCATGTTATCTATATCTTCAAAATTCTCCTTATACCACCTACTCGAACAAAACGTCAAAGCTTTTAATTTATTAGTAAATGATACTTCCATAATTTCCTCTATTCTTCTTTCACCATTTCTTTATCATGTTATCTATATCTTCAAAATTCTCCTTATACCACCTACTCGAAAAAAACGTCAAAGCTTTTAATTTATTAGTAAATGATACTTCCATAATTTCCTCTATTCTTCTTTCACCATTTGCAAGAAATCTTCATGAATAAACCATGCAATCCAAACTCTGACATAATTTTGGACTCCTATGCAACCTTATATCTTCTATTATCAAAGGATAATGATTTGACAAATTTCAGGGACCTTTTTTTAATCCCAAATCAGAAAACTTTTTTAACCATTCCAAATTTACCATGATGCAATGCAGCTACATAATTAGTCTCTAAACCAGGTAAATTTGCAATCATTTAATGCTAAGTCAATCAACTTCATCTCTTATATTCATTCCTTAAACTCTTTCGCATACGCCTGCAAATTAGTAGCTCCCTTCCTTTCTTTTACCTTTACAATTTCATTGAATCCTCATTATAACAAAATAAAACTTGACATAATCCAAAAATATAGCTTAATTCTTCTCACATAACAAGCTTTTCATCTCTCACATGAGCACCATAAACCAAACAAAAAGCTTATGAAAATTTCTTTAACATACAATCACCTATTTTCTTTATAACAAATTTTTATCTTAAACATCATTCCATCCTAGTTAATAATAATCCTCCAAAAGTAACTTTCTTGAGTCCCACAAACTCCCAATCCACCTCACTACTACGCAAAATATTTTTTACATCAAATTTAGTCACCACCTCTTTCTTAATCTCTACCAAATTTAACATATTTAATCTATATTTCTTTTTAAAATTTTTCACCGTACTCAACCTCCCAACACGCCCAACCCCTTAACATTTTCTTGCTTTATCTTTTTGCTTTGTTAATCTTTTCTTCTGACGAATGGCTTCATTTTGTGCTTGCAAGATGTCCATAATATCATCATATTTATTATTTAAACCGGACCTGACTCCACTGTTGAATTCCAAGCCTCTCTGTTCTCAGCCATCTCATCTCATGATCTTCATTACCAGCCTCACTTCCGGCATCAAACCCAGCTTCACTAGAGTCCGAAGATATGATTTTCCTTTCCTTATCAGCACGCTCTGCTCTCATTTCTTCATTCTTCTCAGGTTTATGACTTCCATTCGCCAAGCAATTCCTCTGATTCCTCAAAGTCACTGCTTCCATCTTCACAACCTCCATGTACTTCTTCAATTTTCTACTGCTCTCTCCCTTCTTTGTCACCGCCACTTACTCCATTTTTCTTGTTCATCGCCTCATTCTCAGCTTCATCAAGTCCTTTTCTCAACCTTTTTTCTCCTCGTAGATTGATGGCTATCAAAGTTCAATGTAGATAATGTTAGTGTTCTCTTTTGTCCCAGATTTAACCCAGCAATCGAGTCAGTTTTAAATTTACCATTCAAAAGACCAATTAAGTTTGTAGTACTAAAATATAATCTTATTTGTCAGTTTCCATGTGTTCCATATCATAACAAAATAAACCGCTTTCCATGTCCTTCTTTCACAATTATACTACGAAGGTTGTCTTTCTTGTTTGATCAATCTACTTAGTATAGTTGTATGTTATACTGTAAACGAGATATGTGTAATTTTTTAATTTTTGTATATCTCATTTACAGTGTAAACTATATATATGTTATCTCGTTTATAATGTAAATGAGATATATGTATTTATAAATAATTAAATATAATTTTTGAAAAAAATAAAAAGTATTAATGATTTAAATTGGACAAAACTCTTAAAAATAGAATGTTTCAAATAATAAAAAAGATAAACGATTTTAAATAACAAAGAAGATAAACCGTCCATTTAAAATGATAGAGTAAATGGACTGTCCATTTACATGAAAGCACATAAATACACCATTAAACTTAGGGGTGTTCAAATCCAAACCGATCCAAATTAAACCGCTCATCCACTCCAATTTAAACCGAAACCGATTAAAACCGCACTAATTTGGATCTGATTGGATTTTATTTTTTACAAACTGCTGGATCGGATCGGATTTCGGATCTACTTTTCAAAACCGATCCAATCCAATCTAAACCGCACAATGTGCTATAATATTATTATTTTATTATTATATTTATAATTATACTTATAACATGTTTAATTTATTATATATTTTTATATTATTCAAGTATTATTATTATTTAATAAATAGTTTATGTTCAAAATGTTATTTATTATTTATTTTAACTAACCTATAATTTTATTTCTATATAATGTTATCATTAGCTTTTTAAGATATTGTTAAGACTTATCATGTCATTTTTAATTATTTAAAATTCGATGTTAAGACTTGTTATATGTATTTAATTTTTTTAATTTACAAAACCGTAAATCCAATCCAATCCAAACCGCTTGAAATTGGATTGAATCGGATCAGATTTTTTTTAAAACATCATTCAATCCAAACCGCACCGCAAGTAAAATTAGTGTTCGGATCGGATGAGTTTTTGACTCAAAATCGATCCAAACCGCACCGCAAACACTCCTAATTAAACTGTCTATTATTAATACGATTACTTTTTTTTAACTACCTACTATTAATACCATTCTTTTTAAGGGATAAACTTTTTAAATTTGATGTACTCTCTTGAGGATTAATTTTTAAATTCAATTTATATATATTTTAAATTTCGTTTGTTGCATAGGAGTACATAAAAATTTGAAATATAATTTGAATATAATTTATATTTCAAATTTTGTTTGTTGTATAGGAATATATTTAAAATATGGGAAACATGAAGTTGATGTACGATAAATAAGATAGAAAAAATAGAAAAAAAAAAATTGAAACCGTCATCTCCTACTCTTTTTCTGTTTTATTTATTTCCATCAATCTCAAACCTCTCCTAACGATTGGTTCTGTTTTATTTATCCCCGTCAACTTCTCTTAGCAAACGATTGTTTCTCACTTTTCTTATGTTTTATTTATCTCCCAACACACAATTTTTTTTAAAACAAAGAACTTAACACAGTAGAGTAGAGCGAATAGAAAAAGATATCTAAAACAGACAAGCAAATCTAGAAAGTAACACAAAATAAAGAACTCCCCCTTTCTCTCCATCCTAGTCATCAACAACATGAAGAGATTGACCTCCTCCCCTCTACGTAGTTAAACATGGACATATTGATTAAAACGGTTATCTCCCCATTCTTTTTCTATTTTATTTATCCATCAAAGCTTCTCATCTTTCAATTTTTAGGAGTGGACACAATTACCGTATTTATTCTCATCATGGAACTTTGAACATCATACGAGTTTTTTATTTTTCAAATTTAAATTAATCCAATTTGATCTATAATTTAATCTAAAATTTTTCATGTACTCTTACTAATTGATCAAACATATCCATTTTAATTTCTTCTACCAACTTTTTCAAGTACTAATTGCATACTAAAAATTTGGATTATTAATATTATTAACATTTTTTATTATTTTTAAAAAATATATTTTTTATATTTACAAATACATATAACGAAATATATAAAAATTGAAAAACTACACATATCTTGTTTACACTATAAACAAAATACGTGCAAAATTATGTCGTTTACCGTATAAACGAGATAAAAGAAAAATATCTATTTCAATAAATATTTTTTAAATTATTTATTTCGATAATTATTATATTATTTAATTTATTAAAATAAAAATTCCTAAATATAAATATAAATATATTTTTTGCCCTTGAATATCTACATCAACGGTGATAAGTCCTGAGAATATAGTTAAAACATATTGAAATGTTTGAAATAAAAGAAATTAGAGGTTCTTTTAACACTTTTTAAAAACTTTTAGAAACCAAAAAAATATATATTTTATTTGATTAGAAATCTTACTCCATCGTCCATACCATTCAAATCCCTAGTCCGGACTCCCAATCTCAGTTCAGAGATCTTGTTCTTGATCTTCCTGTCATTCTCTCTAACCGTTGGACAATATTCCATATATGTTTATAATAAATTATCCTCAAAATGACATAAATGAATGTTTATTTTTTTTCCATTAATATATTATTGATTTTAAACTTTTAAGTTGAATTCTTCTGTTTTATTTTTATTATGTTTTGTTTTTATTTTAAAGTTTTTTAATAATTTTTTTACTAACACCGTAAATATATGCGGAAATTTGCCTTCTTAGGTATGAAAAAGAAAAATATTATATACACATATTAAAAATTAGCTATTAAATCAGTTATTATATATTTATATATATACAAATATTATTTAATTTATTTTAATATATACTTATATTTTTATATATATTATACAAAAATCTAATTTAATAATTAATTTTTATGTATATCTAATATGATTATAAATAAAAATATGAAACAATAGTGTGAGGAGGACAGAGAACATTTTTCATTGGTTCTCAACTCCCACAAAATCTCATTGTTATCCTTACAGTGGGTTTTAGTTTTTATTAGAAATATAATTATTCCTATTCTTCTTCCTGTCGACTTCACTTTTTTTAAAAAAAATAGTACTATGACATAATATTAATATATTTATAATAAAAAATTTAGAATTTAATTTTTATTATCTCAAAAGAAAAAGAATTTGGAATAAAACCTTTTTTTTAAAAAGAAATTTATGTAAAAGTTCAGCCAAATTGAAAAAGAAGCTCTTGCGTGAAAGAATACGATAAAGATATAACTATCAAAATATCTTTTATGAATTTAAATTTTTGAAGTAGTATCATATCATTTTTTAACTTTAAAACAGAGAGAATTAATACTAAATAAATCAAAAAAGACAATTACAAAAAAATTGACGTTATAAAATTTAAAAAATTTTATTTAATTAAAAAATATTAATAATAATATCTTTTTTAAATTTTTTTTAATATTGTTACTTATTTTTTAGATATTAGAGATTATTAATATTTAAGTTAGATTTAACTTTTTTTTTTATACTAGACTAAATACTAAATATATTTTTTAAAAAATTAAATCATATTTAATAACTTATTACTATTATTAAAAAAAAAATAACTGAGGCCGAGGCGTTCACTCCCCACTCCTTTGCATCCGTCCCTGAGTTCGGTGATGTTTTTTTAATGGTAAAAACTCAGGTGCAGTTAACTTCACGTAAAATTTATAATTGAGAACTATTAGATGAAAATTTAGTCAAATTAGTTAAATCATCTAACGGCTTTTAGATATCAACTTTATGTGAAGTCAACTGCATTTGAGTTTCCACCTTTTTTAATTTGAAAGAATAGTTTTGATATTGGGGTGATAACTTTGATGTACTCATTGTTTTTCTCTTGTAGAGTTTTGTACAAATTAGCTTATCTATATATACGAGTACCAATACATAACCTTTCATATAATGAAACATTGAAACATATCAAATTATATGTACCAGGTAAGAAGGATACCTGGTCAATCAAACTTGTAGAACGCATCATGGGAATACTTATTAGCCTTGATGGTAGAGTGATGACGAATACCATGTCCACACCTCCGGTAACACTAATTGCCGCGGAGGTAGGAAATCTTGAGTTTCTATCTGTGATTATGAGCATAGACCCCGAATTGGTATGGGACTCTGAAGACACGAGCCAACGCATAATCCGCGCAGCTGTTTTGCATCGTCATGCTAG
This sequence comes from Arachis hypogaea, assembly GCF_003086295.3. Lineage (NCBI taxonomy): Eukaryota > Viridiplantae > Streptophyta > Magnoliopsida > Fabales > Fabaceae > Arachis > Arachis hypogaea. The sequence goes on from NC_092039.1 coordinate 25,795,012, forward strand.
TGTCTTCAATTTATTAATACATCGTGCGGGCCCAATCATAGATTCCATAGTAACTTCCATTGATGCCGAAGGAAACAATCTATTGCATTGTGCTGCAAAATTAGCACCACCAGACAAACTTAAATTGGTCTCTGGAGAAACGCTTCAAATGATGCTTGAGTCGACATGGTATAAGGTATTTGGTGCGTGGGGTGTGTTTGTGTGCGTATATATCTAAAAAAGAAAAGGCTCTTTGGGGGAGGTGTGCAGAGAGAAGAATGAAGAAAGTGATTTTTGAAATTTTTGTGCAGATATTTTTATATGAATTTGATAATTGAAAATTATTAGATGATAATTTAGTTAAATATAATAAATTATTTAATAATTTTTAACTATGATTTTGATATAAAAATAATTGTAGATATAAATTTTCACCCTTAAAAAATGGGTTAATATATATTGAAAAGAAAGACATAAAATTGTCTAATGCACAAAACCTTCACTTTAGTTTGAGTAATATTATAGGGTCGGTGTAATTTATTGTTTTTAGCCCGTAATTGGCCAATAATATCTAAGAGTGGCTATAAATATGATACTGAACTGTTAGACTAAAAGTAATTGAGTTGTTGGTTAAAAGTACGGGTCAATATAAATTAAAATTGTTAGTCGTCCCCTCAAAATTTTTTCTTTTAGTTTCCTGTCAAAAATTAAACATTGTTACTATATTAGTTAACTATTTGATTCTATCGAAACTTGAAGTTGTAATGTGGGCATTATCCTTGGCATGGCAGGTGGTGAAGAAGTTGATGCCGCCATCATCAGTGGAAATGAGAAACTATGCAGGTCTTACTCCACGCCAACTGTTTACCATGGAGCATGAACCATTGCTCAAGAAAGGAGTATCATGGATGAACAAAACCGCAAAGGCTTGCATTATTGTTTCGACCCTAATTTTCTCTGCTTGCTACAGCTGGTTAACTGGTAACAATAATGATGACAATAAAGGAAGTCAAAACGATTCCAAGAGACTAGCATCCCAGATATTTGCATTAGCAGATACCGTAGCACTGATGTCATCTTTAGCCTCTGTCTCCATTTTCTTCTCTACCGTCATCTCACGTTTTTCTGAAGAGGACTTTCTCAAGTCACTACCGCTCAAGTTGATATCTGGCCTAGTGGCATTATTTATCTCAATTATAAGCATGATCTTAGCATTTAGTAGTACCTTCTTCATAACAAATTACGAATATTTGAAGTGGGTTCCTAGTTCCATCTCTGGGGTTGCATTTTTAACAATACCCCTATTTGTAAGTCTTCAGTTTCCCCTATGGTTTGATATGATGTATTCAGCTTACATTTCTAGTTCTCTCTCTTGACCAAGAAACTCACGATTCCTTAGAATAATGGGAGTATATCAATAGAAATCGGTTCCATTTTTCTGATACGTACTACGTAGGTTTTTCTTCTATGCATAATTTTACATTCCAGTTGTGTGTACAGCTATAATTGGATTCAGAACGTCTCACATGTTGAAGATGATAATTTGTCAACAAAAATGAAGTAAAAAAAAGGAATAATTACAATAAGGGATGCGGAATGATAATAATATAAAGGGAAAAAAGATCAACCATATGTTCATCGTCAAAATATTAAAATTAGAGACAAAATAAAATTTATTTCAAATGTTAAGAATAAAATAAAATTAATTAAAAAGTTACCGGCATTATTAATATTTTTCGAAATATACTTTTACCCAAACAAATATTATTAAAAAATACACTGTAAGTTTGGAAGTTGGTGAGCAATAACAGTTTTCACGCATTTCTCTTCTTTTCCGTTATAAAACGTTTGCCACTCCAAAGCAACTTGTGTCAATTAAGATTTCATTCCTTGTTTAATTAACAACTAATCATGTGTAACATGAAAAGTTTAATAATGTACAAGAATTTTGTATCTATACATTACAAGCACACTACAAAGTTGTACCACCACCGTCAGACATAAGGGATGCTGCAGCTGCAGCAGCTGTAGGAACAACTCCAGTTGAAATGCCTGGTTTTGACAGATGCAAAAGCCTGATAAAAATTGAAGTCAAACAGTTGTACGTGTTAGTAATATGAATGAACAATACAAAGTATGATAATCTTCATGACAGAAGGATATGTTAGAAATATGATATGACAGATGGGTTCAAAAAGAGATATATCGTCCACCATAAATGATAATCTACCTCGTGACTTATTCGAATAGGATAGTTAGACTTTACAAGAGCATGCATGGCAATGTGACAAAACATTCCAGATTAAAATTTTAGGGGATATTATTTTAACCTCCCAACTTAGATTATATCACACAAGATCCCCTTGATTTGTCATACCTACACTGAATTCTCCAAATGTTTATATGGGAGGTCCGTCACATTTTATAAAATGATGGGATACAGAGTATGTATTATTCTCATGGGAGATTAGCATATATTTTTTATAAATTGTGGAATCTTATATGTAATATCGCCAAATCTTCGGGTGTTAGTGTAATTTGTTCAAAACTTAGCCTCATACAGTCTAAAAAGAGTCGGTGTATGCAGCCTTGTACAAATAGAAAGATTGTTTCCAGAATTTAAATTTGTAAGTTCCAAGTAGCAAGGCAACAACTTTACCATTGCACCAATTCAACCTGTAAGTTGGCAATAGACTATATCCGACAATTAGCCGCCACCAGGTATACAAAAGCTACCACTTTAGCCCCGGAAAAGTTGAAAACATACAATATAGAAAATTTGCAGAAGGAAGACAGTAAAAGTTTCTTACGGTGCAAGATATTCACAAAAGGATGAAACTGCAGAAGCAACTTCAGCATAGGTTTCACCAGTTGCAGGTGCAGTTACTTCAACCAACTGTATACCAGGCGTTACCGGTACAGCCTCGTCCGTTGCATGCACCTTTAGCATTTTATTGATTGATGACACCGTTACAGTGATTTGTGCACCTCTGTTAAAATGGAAAGAAAATCCCACTCTAAGCAGTTCATGGTCTAACTTGTACCCAAGTAAATAAAACATACGAAGCACATTCTTGCTTGCTTTGCTTTCAACCATTGTCCTAACCAGAACTGAAATTTGTTCGGCACCGGCACCCCTCATTGCACCCCCAATATGTCTTACAGTCCTGAACAAGTCACCAAGCATTTAATAGATTTTCATATGGACATGAGAAAAGTTCTAATAAGTGAATGGCAATAATACTTCATGGTTTACCATGATGGTTCAGCCTGCTCAAGATCACATAAAAGTCGAACCTCAGATGCTACAGGGCCTGGAAAGAAAGCCAATAAAATCATGTCCAACTTGAAAAACTCCAAATTCTTATGTCATATACTCGATGTTGTTTTCAAGTGATTAAGTAACACTAGAATAATAATGTTAAGAGAATCACTAAAGGTGTGGAAACATCCCACATCAATGTAGGAAAAATCCAGAACAGCAAACACATCATATACTGGGATAAGTATAATTCTTTGGTAATTCATGCATTAATTGAAAAATCAATAGAAGAGCACAATAGTTACTAAGTAACAGCATAGAAATGATAAATCAACAAATCATGGCAAGCTGAACTTCAGAGAAAAAAAAAAAAGAGTACATGACACTTCAGCCTACAGAGGCTTGGTTTAGAGATGTAATTCTGTTTTGCTGATTTGCTTCCACCAAGTTAGACAGAAAATGGTGCTTGAATGCTTAAAAACAAGCATTTATCTTTGCCATTGTTATGAAATGGAATAGTTTATCACTCTTTCCTATGGAGTTTATAACATGAAAAGTTAGTAAGTATGCTTTGATAGACATGCAGTGTGGGATTGGAGGCTTTGTTGGATTGAAGTATGTTTCCCTCATTCCTAAGGTGAGTTATTAACTGTTTGTTTACAAAATGATAAATAATACTATTTCCTTATTCTTTAGCAATAAAATTTCTTTCACCTTGGAATAAAGGAACACTGACAGATAATGCATTTGCCTTGCTGGCTACAATATCACATATTATCACAAGAAAAAACTAACCAAGATTTGGACCACTCTTGAGGCAAATTTCATGAATCCTTAATCGCTCTCTTTGGACGCCACATAGCCCTTGAAGAAGAATCTCAAGGGCCTCAACATGCTGCAAAAAGATTACAAAATATCAGATGCCAAGGTCAACTTGAACACAATGCTTTCCTTTCCTTATTAAAAATTTAAAATAATACATAAAGATAGAATTATCGAGCTAAAAGAAATGTTCACTTAATTCTTATTTAGAAAGTGGAACCAGAGAAATGCACACATTGATGGGCGTTTGATTCAGAAATAAACTTGTTTCCTACTTTTCTTGCACATAGAGATTCTTAACAAAATAAACTCCACTATGATACACCACCTTGTATACTCATTCAAAATAGTCGAATACCTCAGTCCAACAAGAAAGATAATGAGAACACAAGGTGTCAACATAAATATTCAGCGAGGTTTAAAGCAATTTACATGAAAAGCATCGCTGAAGTGATACTTTGTGAGGAAAATTCAGTATTTTTATAATATTAGAAGGTTCTGTTCAAATATCAGCGTGTAATATTTGAGCATTACAATAGCATATATTTAGATAATTGTGATAGTCAAAGTTTTGGTTCTTTATGAAAGCTTCTCAATGTAAAACCCACACTCCAGGAAATTAAGAATATGATACATTCAATAAGGTACTATGTTTTTGAAATTATACGAGTACCGAAATCCTATGCTACCTTTCAAGGGAACAATTCACACCCTAGATAGCTATAATTTGAAGCAACTGAAACATCTCAAACTCTAGGGAAAAACAAATAAATTTAAAAATCAAAAGAAAATGCATTAAATCACCTGTGTCTCTATAATACCCTGAACCACGCATTCCATATTCAACTTTGTTCCACTGCATTAGACACCAAGTGTTACAAAGCTGTTTATGCAACTCGTCAAATATTTCCCTATTTCATGCAATAGAAAAAATGTGAAAGAAGAATGTAGAAGAGGAAAGAGAGAGGAAACTCACAGTAGAGAGAGAGTACACGGTGGTGGCGGATGGTGGTTGAGATGCTCTAACAAGAAGTACGGAGTGTGCGCACTCTGGAAGACGAATCAAGAAAGAAGAAAAAGAAAGAGGGGCTTAGCAGGACCTACACTATTTAAGGTGCACTGTGGTCCTTAAATTCTATTCTCTCAAGTAGTGTTGGATTTAATCCTAAATTCGGTTAATCATATTTTAACGGTTTGGATTTATCTTTTGATTTAGGCAAAATATAAGGTACGGATCAAAGTTTAAAGATATTCTTACGTGGCAAAATATAAATCATACATTCTAAAGCCATATTTTTCACCTAAAACCGTAACTTTTCACAAAGAAAAGCGTCACTTAATGGAAAAAAGTAAATTAGAAGATTTAAGAGAAGAAATAATTAAATTATCAAAATTAATAGATCAAAAATTAATGATTTTAACTAATGTTAATTGTAATGACACCGAATTTTTAAAATCAATACAAGATGATTTTTCTCAAAATCTTTATTTTACTATAAGTTTTATTGAAGGACTTCAAAAACCTGAAAAAATTTATTTTTCACACGGAATTTTTAAAAAATGCTACCATGGAAATGATTCCTCACATCTTTATCATACTTTTAACCCACAATTAAATTCTATAATAGATATGTTTGAAGAAATATTAGTATCCATAAAATTTCAAAGAAATAAGGAAAAAGAAAATCCCAAAGAAGAAAAATTTCAAAATATAATCAATATAACAGACTTAAAAGTAAAATCACTATTGAAAATATGAATATTGAAGAAAAATTAGAAGAAGTTACAATGCTTTTTAAACAATTAAAAATGGCTCAAGAAAATAATATTATGGAACATGGTTTTCAAATAGAAGAAGAATTAGTAAATTCTGAAAATATAGAGAATGAAGAACACATTCTAGATTATTCAAGTGACGAGGAACCAGCAATTCCAATACAAGTAAAAAATGAAGCTGGAACATCTAAGGATAATCAATCTCAATTTAAATGGGAAACAGGTTTTGATAATTATGCTTTTAAAAAAGAGTTTATAAATAAAGATTCAAAATATACAAAAATACCATCAAAATACGTTCCTAAAATCCAGGAAATGGAAGGAGAAAGAATGCTTGACTTAGACTGTAAAAAGAATGAAAAAGAAATTTTTGAAAATTGGTTGAATTCCTTTTTATTAAAAGCTTTTACTAATCCAAAGCTTAGTGAATTGTCTGGAAGAGATATTTGGAATTACATAGGATTTCATACTAAAGGAACTATAAGAGATTATATGACATCAATAGAAAACTAAATAATAGAAGATTTAGCAACAAAAACAACAGCTTATGATAAGATATTATATATAATGATGATTCTATATAAAGAATTTTTTGGAAAAAATATTATAGATCATAGACAAGAAGTCTATAATAAAGAATATCAAGAAGCAAAAAACCATTTAGTTAATATTCAGATATATGATCTATGTAATGTGGAATCTTATATATGCGAATATAGAATACATTATTACAAATTAAAAGAAGAAGATAAAAATCATTATCTTAGTATGTATATAACAAAATTTCCATATCCTGCTAATGAATTTATAATGGGAAGATTTATAAGAGAAATAAATAGAGGGACAATTGAAAATAATTTTGGTGGAGCAACCTCTGCAATAAGAGAGGAAATAAAAGAACGTTGTATGCAAGAAGCAACTCAAAAAAGATTTGCGAATATAATTAGAATTTGTTGTCAGAATAATGAAGAGATACCCCAAAAATATGGTCTTAATAAAAATTTTTAAAGAAAAAGAAAATATCAATTTAGAAAAAGAAAATACTATCCAAACTGGAGAAAAAAGAGGTATTTTAGAAAAAGAAATAACGATAAAAACAAAAGACAAAGAAATGACTATTGTCCGAATAAAAAAGAAAATTGTAAGTGTTGGTATTGCCAAGAAGAAGGACACTATGCAAATGAATGCCCGAAAAAGAAGGATAAAAAGGATCTTACTAAACAAATAGAAATTGCTAAGTCTTGTATCATGGAACCATTAGAGGAATCTGATGATAACTTAGACTATATTTTTGAATATGTCTCGGAAACAGACTCAGAGACTGAGTAATAATGCCACATTTATTATTATAAAAACAATAGAAAAGTTTATAAATGCTTTCATAGATTTTGGAGCAACTCAATACTTTGCTAGTTCAAATATAAAACTTGATTGGAAAAAATTAAAGAAACCATTAAGAGTTAGAATAGCTGACAAATCAATACATAAAATTGACCAAAAAGCAGAGATGGTTGAAATTTTTATTCAAAATTATAGGTTCATTGTTCCATCTATATATATGTTAGATTCTGGAATGGATTTTATCATAGGAAATAACTTTTTAAAGCTATATCATCCATTCATTCAAGAATTAACATATATAGTTTTAAAAGCTCCACACGATTCTTCAATAAATCAAAAATCAAAACGTATAAAAATACCAACTACTACTATAGATAAGATCTTAAAATTTAAAATATTTTCTATATTAGAAACATGTTATTTAAATTTATACTTTCAGATAAACATTCCAAAAAATAATCTTGAAATAAAGATAGAAGAACTTTTGGATGAAATTTGTGCTGAAAATCCTTTAGATATTAAAAATACAAATAACAAATTAGTAAGCATTAAATTAAAAGATCCTACAAAAGAAATAAATGTTCTAAATAAAATTTCTTATTCCGCAAGAGATAGAGAAGAGTTCTCATTAGAATGTAGAGATCTTTTGGAAAAAGGAATTATAAGATTAAGTAAAAGTCCTCATGCGGCTCCAGCCTTTTATGTCGAAAACAATAATGAAATTAAAAGGGGAAAACGAAGAATGGTTATTAACTATAAGAAGATGAATGAAGCAACTATTGGTGATGCTCATAAACTTCCAAGAAAAGATTCTATTTTAGAAAAAATCAAAGGAGCAACTTGGTTTTCATCTCTTGATGCAAAATCAGGATATTGGCAACTTCGTTTAGACGAAGAAACAAAAAAAATTAACTGCTTTTACTTGCCCAACAAAAGAATCAACAAGTGTGTTGCTCTATAAATGGAATGTATTACCATTCGGATTAAAACAAGCCCCAGGTATTTATCAAAGATTTATGGAAGAAAATCTAAAAGAGTTAAATGAATTTGTTTTAGTGTACATTGATAATATACTAATTTTTACAAAACAAGATAAAGAATATCATCTTCAAAAATTATTAATAGTTTTAGAAAGATATAAAGAAAAAGGATTAGTTCTTAGCAAAAAGAAAGCAAGAATATCAAAACAAGAAATAGAGTTTCTTGGATTGATTCTATCCACTCAAGGAAAGCTAAAACTTCAACCAAATGTTCTAGAAAAAGTAAATTTATTTCCTAATAAAATAGATAGAAAATAATTACAAAGATTTTTAGGGTGTATAAATTATATTTCTGATCAAGGATTTTTAAAGAATATAACAGAATACACTAAAAGCTTATTTCCAAAAATAAGTACTAAAAAGTATGGAAATGGGATGAAAAAGATAGTATGCAAATTCAAAGAATTAAAGAATTATGTGAAAAACTTCCAGAACTTTATATTCCAGAAGAAAATGACTACTTAATAGTAGAAACAGATGCTTCAGATATAACCTGGTCAGGATGTCTAAAAGCTAAGAAAACTATAAAAAGTCTGGAACAAGAAAAAGAATCACTAGATTCTAAATATTTCCCAAAGGAATTACTTTGCAGATATATTTCAGGGACTTTTACTCCAACAGAACAGAGATATACTACTCATGAAAAGGAAACTCTGGCAGCAATTAAATCTCTTAAGAAATGGAAAATTGATTTACTACCCAGAGAATTTACATTAAGGACAGATTCAAGTTACCTAACAGGTTTCATACGATATAATTTAAAAGTTGATTATAATCATGGACGATTGGTAAGATGGCAATTATTTTTGTTACAATATCCAATAAAAATTGAATATATTAAGGGTGACAAAAATGTTATTGCAGATACATTAACAAGAGAATGGAGTTCGTCTACAATGCATTAGATCAAGAAATTCAAAAATATGAACAAGAACTCGAAAAATGCAAGCATTGTCAGCAAATAAGGACACAGATCCAATACCTCAAGAAGGCCATCGAAGCAATGAAATCAACACAACAACCAAAACCATCAGAGTTCAGCCAGCTAAGCGTGGTGGACAAATCAGGTGAAGAAAAAATTTCAGAAAATAAAACAATTGCTGAAATTATCAAAAAATTCACCCAAGATAAAAAAATATTATATAATTTATAATGGCCCCATGAAGGGAGTATATGATGCTTGGGAAAAAGCAGCACCATTTACACATCAATCAAGGATAATTCATAAAGGAGGGTTTTTAACACTGGACGAAGCAAAGGAATCCTTCAGGGAATATGAAACTCTTCATCCAGAGCAAACCCTAAAAAGAGCAGATAAAGCTCCAATTCAAACCCAGAGAATAGGGATAATAAGAAACATTCCTACAAGGGCTGAAATAAGGAAAAGAAAAAGGTCTGTAGATCAAATCTCAGAGAAACCCTTAACATAGTCCTGAATTAGACTGAAGAAAAAAGGGCAATCTTGGGATATTATCCTATTGCCAAAGAACAGCTAACAAAGCTGGTTATATTTCCAGATGCTTCCCCATCTGACACCTATCAGTTTTTCCAGTATGGATTAATTGATACAATTTTAATTTTTAATGATCTAAAAATTATTAGTGAGTTTCCTGCAGAATTCATTGATGTAGTAAAGAGATTTAAAAATATGATTGACAATGTAAATCCAAGGGATATATCCCTAAAATTTACAAACAGTCAACCTATTTTTAATGAAGAAGAAGAATGCTTGGTTCCAGCACACCAAGTAATATTCATGTCCGTCTTCCCAGGAAATTTTCAACCAATTGATCAGATTCAAGATTTAACAATTTACAGTCATGAAGGAAGGCTAGCCAGCACATTAGCAAGGGTCTTTGAAAGAACTAAAAAAATAACGAAGGAATCTCACACAAGGATTAATTATAAAAGTAGAAATACTCTGCTTGTGTCCAGTAAAAGAAATAAAATTGAAGAAAGAGAGATGAGACTCTTGGTGGAATTTGAATCAGCATTCTACAACTTATCTGAACTTTTAGAAAAGCTCCCTGAAGGGATAAAGAGGAATCTCTGCTATTTAATAAAAGACAGAGAAGACCACAAGTGCCAGCTATGTGCCTTAGAGATATATGAAGAAAGCAATAATGAAACGGAATCAACCCACATGATAAAGGAAGAAGACAACGCATCTGAAGGTCACATGATGAAAGAGGAGGACAGCACATCTGAAACATCTCTCAACATTATTACATAGTGACGTAAGCACTTAGGTCATAAAGCACCAACAATGTAGCTGGTGCAAGATAGCAAACAATGACGTAAGCAATGACGTCATAAGAAGGGTAAGGATGGGAATTGTCCATCAAACCCAACTATTATAAATAGGTTGCTTAGGCAATTGTAGAAGGCATCAGACAATAGAAAGCAGGAGGCTAAGAGTACTCATATGCTAGGAGAGCAAGGAGGAAGCTGCCGAGGCAATTCTATAGTCTGAAGAAGAATTCCCTTAGGGAAAACCAATTCTAAACTCCCCTCTGGAGTTAGTATCTACAATCTCCCCTCTGGAGATAAAAACATCTTATGTAAAATATACTAAATAAAGGAATTTTTTCTCCAGAAAGGTACGCCTTTATCCTAATCTCTTAGTTATGAATTATTTAGAAAGTTTAGAATTAACAGAAGAATCTGATTATTATAGATTAACTGCTTTATTAGATAATGAAAAACAGGTTGTTCTAAAAACAGAATTAAATCTCAAATCAAATGAAAATTTTAATAAACAAAATCTTTTAAAAGAAGTTTTTAATAGAAAAAATATAATATACTATGGAAAAATTCAACTTGAAGCCCCTATAAAGATAAAATCCGCCAATGGAGAACTTGAAATAGCTTTGATAAATGATGAAGAATTGAGTAAACAGATTGAGAAAATTAAGGATCAACAAAAAAGATCTAAAATTGGATGGATTCATATTAGTACTATACAAGTCTTAATCAAATCTACATATATGAAAGGAATTAATTTACCAATAAGATTAGCAATCTGTGACAAAAGAATTACTGATGACCCAGTAGATCAAATAATTGGAATTGTTCATGGAAACTTGGCAAACGTAAATGTTAAATTCAATGCCCATCTTGGATATGCTATACCTTTATCAACTGAAAACCTTGGAAGATCTATAAGTTTGGCTTATAAATTTCATAGAAAGAATCTAATGGAACAAGACGATGAACCTTTTTCAATTACATATGCAATAAATTATGCTTTAACAAATAGCCATCATAGTATAATATTTAAAAACAGAGAAAGAATTTATGTTGATGAATTATTTCAGAAAATTGTAAAAATAGAAATACCAAAATATAAAACTATTGAAAACCCAATTCTATTATTAAAAGAACCATCAGGAAAATTAGTTTCATCGAATTTTCAAATAAGAGAATCTAAAATTAATAGCCCTTTAAGTTTATCCAAGTTAAAGATTAAAGAAGAAAATTCTGAAATAAAAGAATTAACAAAAAAGGTCGAAAAATTAAATGAAACCCTAGACATTAAATTATGACAATAAATAAAGAAAAATATATGTAACTTATCAAGACAAGAAACAATAGCTCTTTGAAAGAGAAAATTTGTTGAATTATTTATAGTTTTCTGAAATAAATCAAAGAGCATTTGAAGCTCTAAAAATAATCTATGACAAGTTAAAAAGAGAAGTCGAAGAGCTAGAAAAATTAATAAAATCTCTAGAAAATAGTGATGAATTGATGATAGAATTTGCAGAAATTCTAAGATAAATAATGAAGCATACAAAGATTGAAAGACCAGAAAATAAAATAAAAAGGAAAAAGGGCGAAAAAATTAAAAAGTAAAATAAAGGAGTATAAAAGGGAATTAAATAATCTTCAGATCGAAATTGATGACCTTATAATAAAAAGGATAGAAATAAGAATAAATATAAACAAGTTGGAGTTAAACTTAAAAAAATTATAAATGCCTGGAAAACCATATTATGACTTAAAAGAATTAAAGCTGTTAAAAGAAAAAATGGAAAATGAAGTTGAAAAATTAAAAAGATATTTAGAAACAACAGAAAGTGTAGAAATAAAAGAAGTTTTTGAGGATTTAAGAAATTATATTAAAGAAAAAGACAAACAGATAAAAGATTTTATATACAATAATCCATGCAAAAAAGAATATTATAAACTAAAACAAGATTGAAAAACTATAAATTATAAATACTAGTAATAAGATCAATACTTTTTATTATGAATTGGCAAATTATTCGAAGAGTTAATAGAAATTTTGAAAAAGAAATTAAAAGAAAAGACGACTTTAAAAATTGGTATCAGAGCCAAGTTAACGATTAAGGGTAATACTTTCTCTTTAAGCAACACTTTTAGTGATACGCTTTTAAATCAAAATCTGTAAATCTGTACAAAAATGCATCTGTACAGTAGATGGACCCTTTGATTTAATATTATTTTTGGTTAGATTTGAGTAGATTTGATGAGGTCCGATTATATTTGTTAACTAAAAATATATTTCTAATAAAATTAATAAAGAAATGTTACATTTTATACTTTAGTAATATTTTTATATTATAGTGTTATTTTTATTTTATAATCATTTATTTTGATATAAACATAATATAATATTTATATACTTTAATATTTAAGTTTAACATTTTATTAATTTGGTATATATAATTTTCAACATAATATGTTAACCCAATCTTATCCATTTTTTTATTGGATTAGTTAAGAATTGAGTTCAAATTTTAAAATTAGGGATTAATTCTCTAAAATGAGAAGATTGAAAAAATGATATAGTGAGATATTAATTTTTATTGAATTTGTAAGTATTATCATATGAAAATGTACTGTCTTAATTTAAAAGTAATTAAACACTTATTTCCTCGTTTTGTTAGCCTTCCTACAAAGCTTGATTCTAAACTTGCTTTCAAACTGTAAGCACTTAAAACAGCAGGTGAAATTGTTTTCTCTACAAACCTAGTACTATGAAATCTGTTGAAAGAGAATAGATACATGGATTGGATGAGTCAGTGAAACTAGCTAGCCTTAACAATTAGTTAATACCAGTTAAGGAGTTAGGCTGAGCTGGCACAATGAGCCTTAGCTGGCACAGTTAGTTAATACAATTGCATCACATGCTTGTATCACTATAAATACAAGATTATGAGTGCCGAACTGGCTAGTGAACCGATCAAGTCATATACTCAGATGATAAAAAAAAGATGATGCAAGTCTCATCTATCAAAAAGGAAAAAGCCGAAAATACCAAAACAGAGAATAGACAAATGGAGATCAGTCCAAATATACTCAGATGTCCAAAGAGAAAGACAAAAAAACTAATGACGATGTTGTTAGTGAATCGCTCACTTAGTTTGTGGTTCCTTCTGATCACAACTTCAAAATCTCTTAAAGCGATTAAATTTTTAGTTGGTAAAAACTTTAGTACAGAAATTTCTTGCTTATCCAATTTGCAACATAGTTCAGTGGTTAAATAATATTGAATGTATAATGAAATGAATTTGAATTCTTCAAAATTGAATCTATAAATCATACAAGTCTAGAAATTATAGGGTAGATTGCAAGTGACATAGACATTAATTATGACCCAAGAATTTTATATGATGTGTTTCTCTAATATGCTACGAACTGAAGTTTGAATCGAGAAAATAGAATAATGTGTTAGGTGAGATTGAAGAATAAAATTGGATTTATCAAAACCAAAGGTGAGATTGAAGAATAAAATTGGATTTATCAAAACCAAAATAAAACTTAGGGCCAGTAATCCTATCTATCTTTACACCTAAATGAAACTAAAGAAGCAGTGGAAGCTTACCCACGGTGAGATAGAGTGAAATCGGAGAGAGAGAACTAGCTTGAACAGAAAGAGAAGCCGAGGAGAGAATCAACGTGAGCAACCGCCGGGAAGAGGACCGTGACAGAGCTGAGGCGCGCCGGCAAGAAGAGAACGAACGTGGGCGTGGGTTTTGTGAAGGTGAGCGTCGTCGATGGGAGAAGTGGGAGGCTAGTCCAGCAGCGACTTGAGGGTTCTGTGGCAACGCCGGCGGCGATGGCACCCTCTGGCTGACGGAGAATCGTTCGAAGATGGAGAAGGTGGGGGTGAGAGGCTGCTAGGGCCTAGGGCAATGTCTCTCTTCTCTGATGTATGGGGGCTATGGGTGAGACTTAGTGTGTGTTTGATTTTACATTGGCTACATTTGAATTTGAATAACAGAAAAAGCTCTGCATACAAGTGCTAAGCACTTGTATGCTTTACAAGTTACTTAACACCCTAAAACCTAAAACGCGCTCCAATGGCTACGTCGTATACACGCGCTATATATAACTACCAAATTTAAAAGATTTGTTTCCTTCTTTGTTTTCCTTATTTGCAGATTTGCTCGTTTTTCTTCTCGCGAAGCTTCCCCTGATTTCTTCGATCGTTCTTTTCCCCTTCTTTCTCACTCGTTTCTTCTTCGTCATTTACGTTAGTTCCTCTCTCTGTAACTCCAGCTTCGTTTTTTATTTGATTTTTTGTTTTCTGAAATCAAAGTTTGAACTCGTTTTGAAGATAATGGATGATTCAACCTCAGATTATCAGCTGAATCCAGGCGAAGTGGACTATGAATTTCAATCTAACGAAGTTCCTGAGGTTTGATTTACATAGGATTACTATGAATTTTGTTGCAGTAATTTGTATAGCATTGTGTAGGTGAATAATTCGTGAACATTGACTGTCAAAATAATGCATGAAGATAAATCTGTGTATTGAATGTAATGTATTAGTTTTGATTAATTATCTGGAATTTATAGCAGATGCTCGGGTGTAGATCAGATCTTTTTTGGGTGTATTTTTGCTAGAAGTGTGGGTGTATTTACAGTTCACTGTTTTTCTGTTATTTTAACTGAGTTGTTGTTGTTCGGGTGTATTATATCAGACATGATTGGATGTGTTTTTAGTTTTTAATATGGTGTATTCTGCAGCCTGTGTATTTACAATTTATGGCTTTTATTGTCATTTTAGTTGAGTTGTTGCGGTTCGGGTGTATCATACCAGACATGATTGGGTGTATTTATAGTTTTTGACATGGTGTATTCTGTAGCCTGTCTCGGTTGTTGATGACCAGTTTGTTTCGAAGGTTGGAATGACTTTTACCACCCTTGAAGATGCTGGAAAATTTTACAGGAACTACGCCAAGGCTGCAAGTTTTTCTACAAGAATTCGGAGCACAAATAGGAAGGGAAACGAGATTAAGAATCAATTGATTACATGTAGCAGAAAGGGAAAATGGAAATCTAAAATATCTCCGACCGAGAAGACTAATCCGACAGCCGGTTTAAAATGTCCTGCAAGAATTTATATACACACATTGAAGGATGTCGGTGCTTGGATCATTTTAAAGGTTGTGCTGGATCATTCACACCCCTGCTGTCCAAGTAAAGTAGAGATGCTCAAACAGCACAGGGAACTAAGCATGTCCATTCGTTGTACAATAGAGAATAACGAGGAGGCCGGTATCAGACCAAGCAAAACCTACCAATCATTTGTTGCAGCTGCCGGGGTCATCGCGAGTTAAATTTTATCGAAAAGGACGTGAGGAATTACATCACCAGAGAAGTGCGGAATGTTTCCGAACAAGAAGATGCAAAGGAATTCGGGAAATATTTGTTAAGAATGAAAGAGAAGAATCAGAATTTCTTTTTTGAGCTTGAACTCGAGGAGGATCAATCGATTAAGCTGGCTTTTTGGGCTGATGCAAGAAGTAGAGCTGCCTTTGAGTATTTCAGAGACGTCATTTCATTTGACACCACCTACAATACAAATAGGTAACAAACTGCCCCTGTTTATGATGCTAAATTAATGTATTTTTATGAATCTACAGCAGAGGTGTATATTGGCTATTTTTTGGATGTATACGAAGCATTTGTTGGGGTGTACCTAATGATTTTGCATTCTGCACTATGGTAATTTGTTTCAGGTATAATTTGGTCTGTGGTTCTTTTGTCGGGGTGAATCACCATAGTCAGTCAACACTTCTCGGATGCTCTTTGATGAAAAACGAAGAAATTGAATCATTCAAATGGTTATTTCAATGTTGGCTTCGTTGCATGGGAGGAAACGCTCCGAAAGGTTTTCTCACCGATCAATGCGCATCAATGAAAAGGGCTTTAGAGGCCTGTATGCCAACAACAATTCACCTTTGGTGTATTTGGCACATCATGAAGAAGATTCCAAGCAAATTAAACGGGTACAAGGGACATGCAGATATTGAACAAGAAATGAGCCAAGTTGTTTGGAACTCTCATAGCAAAGACTCATTCGATAGGAATTGGAATAATTTTCTGCTGAATTTTGGTCTTGTGGACAACAAGTGGCTTTCAGGTAATGTTTGTTTAAAATCTACAGCAGAGGTGTAAATTGCATGTTTTTTCAGGTGTATTTATAGTCTGTGTTTGGGTGTATTCTGCAAATTTGTATGAAGATCGTCATATATGGGTTCCTATCTATCTAGATCACCACTTTTGGGCAGGGATGAGAAGCACACAAAGGAGCGAGAGCATGCATTTATTTTTTAACAAGTTTATCACCCGGAACAGCTCGCTTATTCAGTTCGTCAAACAATACGATAATTGCCTCGGAAGCAGGGAGCAAGCAGAGAGAGAATCAGATGCTGCAGATTTTCATACGGTCATACCGTGTGCAACTAAATCCTCCATTGAAGCTCAGTTTCAAGATGTGTACACTCATCAAAAGTTTAGGGAAGTCCAAGCGCAATTCAGAGGAAAGGCGAATTACATCACCAGATTAACGAATTCCGCTCTAGGCTATTCAGTATACGAAGTCGGAGAACAAGTTTCCAGTTTAATATTCAACAAGTTTGTGGTTACTTATGACTCAGTTGCAGCCGAGGTAAAATGCCAATGCTTATTATTCGAGTCGAGAGGGATACTGTGTCGTCACGCACTAAGCGTGTTAAGCTTTGAACAAGTAAGCCAAGTGTCACCTAGATATATACTGGAACGATGGAGCAAGAAGGTAAAGAGGCGACACACACACATCAAGAGCAGCCATGAGGAGCCACTGATGGAGCCAAGAAGCAAGAGGTTTGACCAATTGATTTTTCGTTCGCAAAATATTTACGAATTTGCATCCGAATCGGAGGAGCTGACTGCAATTCTGCACCGTGCGTACAATAACGTCATGGCTGAGATGGAATCATTAAAAGCCAAAAGGAAGGGGACATCTTCTTTATCCCACGAAGACGCCAACTTGGAATCCGTTAACGAGCTTCAAAGCCCGCCAAGGATTCGAACAAGAGGACGTCCAAAAAATAGGCTAGGTTCAAAGTTGGACAAACAGATTGCAAAGGCCACAATGAAGAAGAAAACGAAAGTTTTAAGCGAGGTAAAAGTAATGTTCTTTAAATTTGTGGTAATTGAGTTTATTTTTCTCATTAATAGTTTAGCTAATATGTGAGTGTTATATTCAGATAAACCTGTTTGATGCTGCATCAGTGGTGCATTCAAATTCCAGCCAATATCAAGGACATGTTATAAATTATCAGTTTAGGGTACCAGCAGCAGGGGATAACTCTTTGGGTGTATAGTTTTACAGAATATGGGTGTAAAAGCACTGCTCTTTTGGGTGTATTTTTGTGAATTCACATCTTACATATAGATACATATATATAATATTAGGGTTTAGGGTTTTAGAGTTTACAGATTAGGGGGTAAGGGATTAGGTTTTAAGTGTTTAGGGTTCAGGGTTTTAGTCTCAAAGCATCAGGGGGGATAGATTTCAGGGTGTATATTCAACTTTATTTGTGTGTAAAAAATTGCAGGTTATGGGTGTATATTTGATTTGATGTTTTTCTTCATATTTTAGTACCTGTAATTCATACATTTTGAATACAGCACAGACAGTTTAACAGTACAGACAGTTTGGGTGTATATTTTAAGCAATCTTGGGTGTATATTAAACTCCCGTTGGGTGTAAAAGTTTATAATTTGTGTTTAGATCTGTCTTTATGTTTTCCTTCATATTTTACCACTTGTAATACAGCTTTTGAATACAGCACAGACAGTTTAACAATGGAAAAAAATTCATTGAATAGAAGTTGTTTATAAATGGCAATTTTTTACAGCATTTGTTCAATTTACAAACTAGCTAGCAGTTGGATTACTCAGTTTCTATATAAGTAGAATTTATCTGACAAAACGGACTCAATAATACGGAGGATGGCTTCGACAGTCTTATTGCATTACTCGCTCTAATTGCTTGATCTCTCTCTTTATTCATTTCACTGAATAATATCCGCGAAGCATACTCCACTCTATAGTGGTCCACCTCGTCCTACAATTAAAAAGTATATTCTGTTTAAACAGCAATATTAATTCGGTATAGTAATACAGAGTTATATAGTTCTAAAGACAGTTACCTGTTTCTAATTATCCCATTCATACTTCCCCCTTTTAATGTTTTCCGGCTCAATTAACTCAAGCCACTTCATAACGTAGATAGCGCAGTCATAGCTGAAAATGAAGAAAAAAAATTACAAATCTCATTTAAGAAAGTTTAATGTTCAGAGTCACAAATTTATACGTTGATTTTTGGCCTGATATATTAACGTATGATGCTTTAATTTGCTTCTCCTTCTCGTATTTCTTCAGAGGTTCCCAGCCGATATATGCTCTCATTCTTGAAATTACATATCCCTTAAATACCAAAACAAATCAGTAATACACTCAAATGAATGCAAACAATCATTATTTATAACATAATAAAGATATAAAATACACCCAAATGAATGCACAAGATACAACCAACTGAATGGACAAGATACACCCAACACAACAAACGAAATACACCCAACTTAATAAACAACATACACCCAACTTGATCAACAAAATACACCCAAATGGTTCCACAAAATGCACCCAACTCGACAAAGAAATTACATCCAAAGGAGAACTTACTTACACCCAAAGCAAAACATACATTATATCATGCAATAAAGTAAATAACACAGAACCAACTTACAGTGAATTTATTAAGCTACTTTCTCTCATCGCTTGGAGCTCTCTTGTGTAGCGGGTCAAGTATATGAAATCTTCGCTTTGTTGTATCAATCACCCATAACCACCAATGGCCCGAGTAGCAAACAGGTGCAAAAATCTGAAGGATTGCCACATTTCAACAGTGTGTTATTTTATTTGGCATATAAGTAAAGAACGGTACTAACAAATTTTACAAATAAAAACTTACATATGGATGCGAAGTTAATTTTTTGCATCTATGAAGGGAATAAAACTTGGGTAGTCTTCCACCCTGAATTCTTTATTGTTTTTAGGTGATATGAATTCCCCATTTGGGTGCTTTGAAATGGCCATGTTCTGCAACAATTGTGAAAGAACAAATGAAATACTGAAAATACACCCAATTGAATACTTTAAATATACCCAAATGACTACACAATTTACACCCAATTGAATGTAAAAAATACACCCAAATGAATACAGAAAATACACCCAAAATTCGTAGAAGTAAGACTTACCACAATATCGGGGGGAGGGGGGAGATAGTATACTTGTTCTTGAAACCTTTTATCATTTTTCTGGTTGAGGATGAGGCACATGGCAGATACAATCTAGAAATATATGCCGAAATCAATTTACATTAATAAACATTGCAGTAAACTTTGGTGTAAAAACATTAATGTTATTCTAATATTACCTCAGCTTCTATATAACTTTCCGCCTGAAGTGATGCAAGGTGCATTCTTGTCAAAATGTATTTATCTTGGGCAATTAGAGTGCACATGTTGTCATACTTGTTAGTGCTGCCATCTGCGTATGTCTTCACTCGCGTCCCCCAGATGTAGCACTTCTCTTTCATATCATTTGTATTCTGATTTTTTCCCACAGGAGTTTCAAACTTCCCAGAACTTTCTCCCCCAGTCTCCCTTTGAATTTGTGGACTTTTACTTTCTTCTTTCGCTGCACTGCTTGCTATTTTTTGTACCAAATTCTCTAATTCTTCTATCAAATTTGCAGTTTTTGGAGATTTTGTCCTTTTTGCCTCCTGCATTGACGCTCCCTCTTGCGTTGCTGTTTCTTCTTGGCTTGAATCAGTGAGGACAAGGCTGAATGATGGCAACGAATTTGTTCTAGGAACATACGATGCTGTTCGTGCCATCATCATCAGGGCAGCAGCGTCTTCTGCGGCTGGATAACTACGTCATCATGTATAACGTATTATAAGAATAAGAATATATGGATGATAAGCAAAGATTGATTTTAGTCTGATGAACTTACATTTTAGTTGGAGCTGGGGGAAGCGTGGGTGTGCTTTCTTCAAGTTGTTGGGGGGTTTCAGGAGTGCTGCACAGTTACACAAAATTAATCATGGCGTAAAAAAACTATTCAGGAACAATATACACCCAAACTGTTACCAAATATACACCCTTACTGTAACCCAATATACACCCAATACTATTTCTTACGTTTTTGTAGTTCCTTCAATTTGTAGCAGAGGGGTTGGTTCAAAATCTGTCTCAGGTGTTTCTTCAAATTTTGGCACAGTGGTTGTTTGGGACACTGGCACAAAAACTTGAATCGGAACTCTAAACAAGAAGAAAAATTAAAGGTTAACAACGCCTTTGAAAATAATAAGGTTATATGGTTGAAATATTCTTGAAAAACTCACATTGCAAGTGCTTCTGACGGTGTCTGTTTCCTCACAACCATCATATTCGAATCAGCCAGCTCACTGGTTGACTGTTGAACCGGACTCAACCTAAAATACACCCAAAAAAAGTCAAAAAATACACCCGAACAATTCAAAAAGAAGACAGGCTTTGTTTTTTGAGAACTTACATACTTGCAGTTTTTGCTTTATTTTCCTGCCTTTTTTTTCTTGAATAAAATAATAAAGGGCTTTTTTTCTAAAAAAAAATATATACAGAATTAGAAGTAGAAGGTAATAGAAGAACAAAAGTAACGGTTATTTGAAAGAGAAATTACATGCTCTCTGCCGGCTTGTTTACACTACTTTGTTCTGTGCGTCCTTAAGAGGAAGGATCATCACTTCCCAAGTTCACATCCGGTATTCTAAACAGATTTCATGTTATTCAGACAAAATATGATACAGGTATAAAATAGACCCAAATGAATGCACAAGATACAACCAACTGAATGGATAATATACACCCAACACAACAAATGAAATACACCCAACTTAATAAACAACATACACCCAACTTGATCAACAAAATATACCCAAATGGTTCCACAAAATACACCCAAATCATGATAACAAGATTTTATTAAATAAAGCTTCTTACGTTTCAGAGGAGACATAGCGACCTTCTGTTGATCGCAGGTCAGCTTCGTTCTCCCTGCAAAACAAGAAACAATTATTAGCAAAGAAAACACACTAAAATCTGAAATATACACCCCAACAAGGCATACCCCTCTGTAGCAGATTTTTCATTGTTTCCCCCTAACAATTCATCTAGATCTTCACTTCCTATTTCAGATCTGTCAGTACATTCATAAAAGAAGATGTTAACAAAAATAATTATGATGATAGACGGTAATATAGCTTACGAGGTACTGTACCCATCATAGTATTGATCTTCTTCAGGAGATGAATGCTCAACAACAACCTTTTTCTTTTTGTGTTCTGGGTGGAAAAAACAAGTATGAATTAGAAATAAAAAATTAATTTTATCACAGAATATTATCCAAAGAAGTGCTTACTTTTTTGGTGTTCTTTGTATCTTTTTCTTTTTCTTTTGCTTCTCCACCGGTGATGATTCTTCGCTTCTATAAGTTAATAAGAGACACTTCAGTTAATACACAAAATCTTTATAATGAAGCCAAAAGAAAGGAGTAATAATTTTAGAACATTACTCATCAGTTGATTCAGATTCTGAATCAGAATCAGAATCCTCTTGACTCTTCTTTCTTTTTCTGGAGTCCATTCTGGAAGGCGAACAATCATTATTTAGAACATACTAAAGATATAAAATACACCCAAATGAATGCACAAGATACAACCAACTGAATGGACAATATACACCCAACACAACACACGAAATACACCCAACTTAATAAACAACATACACCCAACTTGATCAACAAATACACCTAACTCGACAAAGAAATTACACCCAAGTATGGTACTTACTTTTTTCCTTTTTTGCTGGGTTGTTTTCTTGGTGAATCCTCTGAGTCTTCTTGAGTCTCAGACTCAGAGGTAGAACTGTCACTGTCAGTTGTTTCTGTCTCTGAAGACGATGTTGAACTCGCCTTCCTTTTTTTGTTTTTTTGATTTCTTGTTTTTTTTCTTTTTTCTCTATTTTTTTCATTTTCTCTCTTGTTTTCGCCATCTTTACAATCCCCTGAAACATTAGATATTTTAGTTAGCAGCATTCAGGTAAATAAAATACACCCAACATATTACGTTCACTTACCAAAATTTCCTCTGTTTCTGCACTCATTCTTTCGACCAACTGCTCCTTACTCCAGTTGGCAATCCAGGGTTTTGGCGGTCTTTCAGCCCTCTTCTTGCCTTTGTTTTTAGAAAGATGAAAGTAAATTATCATCAGGGCAAAGAGGCAGCCATCAATTGCCTTCTTCTTTTTCTCCTTGTAGTCGGTTATGCCCTTGACCATAAAGGTCAAAACATACCCCCCCAGTTTCACTCCGTTATGCTGTCCATCTCAAAAATTGGGGTCAGGTGCACAGGTGAGATTTTGTTTATTGTCGTTGGTAAAAGGAATGCCATCTGTATATAGAGGATGAAAATCCTCTTGAACATTAGGCGTTCCTCTTCGTTACCAACGCCAATATCCATCATCTCATCTGTAAGACTTTTGAGGGTCTTACCCTGAAATCTTCTAAAAATTACTTTGTCATCCTCAGAAAGTTTTTTATAATTGACTTTCTGAGAAAATAGATCTCCTACAAAAAGGAAAATAACAAAGTATCAAAGTCGGTTCAAATACACCCAAGCATCAACTTAAATACACCCAAGCATCAGTTAATATACACCTATAATTTTTAGCGAGTTACCTATTGCATTGATGCCAAGCGCATGACCTATTTTTCTTGGTGTTATTTTAAAAGAACCGTATCTGGTTTCCAGTCTGTTCTCCCCTAGTTTGAAGTTGTTAGCCAGTTCCCTTAACACTTGGTGATGCACCCTTAGTGGTGGGATGTGCATCAAGCCACCGAATCCCAAATCCCTCACAATTATTTTCTTCTCCTCACTCATGTTTTTGAATTTATCACTTAATAGATGTGTTGCACACTTAAGGTCTTTGGTTTGCTGTAAACAAAAATAAAATTATAGTCAGATATATTTCTATTATATAAAACTGATTTCATGTAAGACACATATTTGTTCTTACATTTCTTTCAGGTTCGTTTCTCGCTGCCATTTTCTCTGAAATAAAAAATACGCCCAAAGATATCAGTAAGATACACCCATATATATGAGTTAGATACACCCATTGATAACAGTAAGATACACCCATAGATATGATTCAGATATACCCATATATATCAGTCAGATACACCCATAGATATGATTCAGATATACCCATATATATCAGTCAGGTATCACTCAAACATGTATCAATATCAAGCAACATTACAAGGTCAAGCAATATACACCCATGGACAAGCAAATATAAGCAAGTGCTGACTATTACAGTATATCAGTTCAGAAATATACACCCAACATTTTATGCCATATACACCCAACAAATTACTCCATATACACCCACCAAACTACGGAATATACCTCCAAAAATCAGTTACCAGAAGAACTAGAACAACAAGAACAGTAACACCTACAAGAACGAACAAGAACAGTGTAACACAGAAGTAAGAATAACAGTAAAACCTAGAACATTATAAACTGTAAAATGAGACGTAGAGCAAGAAGAATAGTAAAACGTACAACAACGTAGAAGAACAGTAAAACCTAGTTCGAAATTTGGAAAATAGATAGGAATGGTAATGTAACGTACCTTGAGTATTATAGCTTTGTTTTCTCTGGAGATTCTTGATCGAGAGTTTTACGGTGTGTTGATGGAGTTTTCGAATGTTAGTGACGAGTTGTATATCTTGAGTTTCAAATGTTGCTCAAAAATGGAAGGGTTGCGTTTTCTCTGAATGGCTTTGAGAAGTGGAAGAAGTGGAAGAGTCTGCCATTAATGGGCGGTTTACGCGAAGAGAAGCGTAACCGTTTGAGTAGGAGCGCGTGATGTTACGCTCCATTCAATATAATTAGTGCACGTGTGGAATGTTTGTGGGCTGGGGGCTTGTAACACTTATAAGGCCTTATTGCTTGTATGTGTAGCAGGCCCGTTTGAATAAAGTGATTTTGTAAAATTGATTTTGGATAAAACTGAGATCGTGCCAACATGATTAATACTTGGTAATTTTTACTAAAGTTAATTTTAATAAAATAAATGTTGTTTGAATAATATTAAGTAAAATAACTTTTAAAAAAATAATTAATGAATTACTAAAAAAATATAATATTAAATTATAATATTATTTTTTAAATATATTTATTTTTTATATTTTTTAATATTTTTTATATAATATTTTTGTATAATACTCTATTTTAGTATATTATAATTTTTTATTAGGGCAATTCACTTAAATAAATTGTTTCACCTTTAAAATTATGCAAATGTATTGTTTCCAAAACAAAGACGCAAATGCATTGTTTCATATATCTATGGAAACCGCTGCTGCCAGTCGCGGATTACGTTGAGTTGTGGCAGCATAGAAACCGCTGTTGTCTGTCGCGGTTTCTACATGATTATGATTGGTCATAAACCGCTACTACCGGTAGCAGTTTATGTACATTGGGACACGTATGTAAACTGTTGAAAGCAGCAGCGGTTTACGTTGAGTATGAAAATAAATAGTTTTACTAATTTTTATCTAAAAAATAATTACAAAACAAATAATTAATGGTATATACTATTTAAATAATATCATAAAAAAATTTAATTTATCATTTCACAGTATAATTTAAAAAATATAAATATGCATGTAATAAATTATTTATTTGTATTTATTATTAAAAGTGAGACTAAATTACAAATAAAAAATACAATACTCAAAGTATTAAATTATATAAATCAAGACTAATTTTTTTATTCTGATCTCTTTTAAAACTTATAAATAATAAAATAATTTATTTTTAGCCAAAAGTTCACTAAATCATATATTTTTCTCTTTAAAAATCATTTCATTCTCTTTTATTTATGTCAACCATACAAAAGAGATTCGGAGAGTTTGGAATATGAGTTGTGTTCTTTGCTGCTGATTTGCATTTGAGATTCTAGCTAAATGATTTTTTTATTACATGCATATTTATATTTTTTATTTTATTCATCAAAATTATGATGCTATCACTATTATTTATTCAATCAATCAACTATAAAATACAAATAATTTTTATTTTTTGGCATAAGTCAACAAAGTTGCACAAATAAAAAAAATTCATTTAGCTAGAACCTCAAATGCAAATCAACAGCAAAGAACACAACCCATGTTCCAAACTCTCCGAATCTTCTTTGTATGGTTGATATAAATAAAACAGAATGAAATGATTTTTAAAGAAAAAATATATGATTTAGTAAACTTTTGGCTAAAAATAAATTATTTTATTATTTATAAATTTTAAAAGAGATGAGAATAAAAAAAATTAGTCTTGATTTATATAATTTAATACTTTGAGTATTGTATTTTTTATTTGTAATTTAGTCTCACTTTTAATAATAAATACAAATAAAAAATTTATTACATGCATATTTATATTTTTTAAATTATATTGTGAAATGATAAATTAAATTTTTTTATTTATGATATTATTTAAATAATATATACCATTAATTATTTGTTTTGTAATTATTTTTTAGATAAAGATTAGTAAAACTATTTGTTTTCATACTCAACGTAAATCGTTGTTGCCTCTAGCGGTTTACACACGTGTCCCAAAATACATAAACCGCCACTAGTAGTAGCGGTTTATGACTAATTATAATCCTGCAGAAACCGCGGCAGGCAACAGCTGCCACAACTCAACGTAATTCATGGCTGGCAGCAGCAGATTCTGTGTTTCTGTAAACCGCTACTGCCAGTAGTGGTTTCCATAGATATGTGAAACAATGCATTCGTTTTGGAAACAATGCATTTGCGTAATTTTAAAGATGAAACAATTTATTTAGGTGAATTGCCCTTTTTATTATTATAATAAAAATTAATATTTATTTATAAAATTAAAAATAACATAAAAATGAACAATTTTATAAATATTTTTTTATAATAAAAATTAATATTTATTTATTAAATTAAAAATAATATATAAAATAACATATTTTAATATTCTTTTTAAGTACTCTTAATAATCTTATTTTTATTATTATTTTAGATTCTAATTTTTTATTAATTATATTTTTATTGGTATTTATAATTAATTTTTTTATTTAATTTATCATTTCTAATAGGAATAATAATACATATTATAAAAAATTAGAATTATAAATAATACACAAAAATTAGAATAATATGTGGCAACACCGACGGCGATGGCACCCTCTAGCCGACGGAGAGTTGTTCGACGATAGAGAAGGTGGGGTGAGAGGCTGATAAGGCCTAGGGCAATGTCTCTCTTCTCAATTAGGGAAAAATTATTTTTTTCTTTTCTCTTAAAATTATAAAACAAAGCAGTTTAGACTTTAGATTTTAGAGACATCAAAAAGAATCGGACACATTTCAAAAGACTGGATCGGTTCCGCAATTTATTGAATAACTATCAATTTAACAAGTTTTTTCACTAGTTTTTTGCTAATTAATTTTTTAATATGAGATTCGTTCTCCGTTAACCCAATTAAACCAGTCATAGAATGATTCTAATTACTAATTTATTAATTTACTAGTTTAATCAGTTCAATTATAATTCAACTGAAATAATTATTTTTATAATAAAATATTAATAAACATACTAAATATAATTATATTCTAATATAGACTTTAAAATATTCAAAATAAAAGTACTGCGTTATTATCGTTTAGTACATTTTGATTGATACCATAGTTAAAGAGAATTTGTCTTCCCAACTTTCTTTCAAAAGAGTTTTATAGCCCCCTCCGCTTTACTAGTACTTTAAATTTTTGGTGATTTCAAAAAAATACCTTTATCTTTAATAAGAATAGAGTCTAGATGAAAGAAAGATTCATAAAATAACTTAGTATATGACACAGGACTCATTCTGAATCTATTCGATCTAGGAGAAAGGTGAAAACTTTTGCAAAGAAGCTTATAAAGTAGCAGCCACCTCCTCTTCCTTTTATCAAGATGAATTCGGATGGCTCTATTAATAAGAATGGCAGAGCGTCTTGTGGTGGTATCTTTAGAAATAGCAATGGTAAGTTTATGGCTTATTATAGTGCAATTTTGGATTACATATTTTCATCCATGAAAACCATAATAATACATATAATGCAAAGTTAAGAGTACGAATTCAACAAAAATAACATTTCTAACATTTTCTCCTTTTGATAATCATAAACACCTTATGTTTTGAAAAGCTTGTAACATAATAAATAACAGAATTAATGTCATATACTAAAATTTTTTGGAAAAACTGCAAAAATTTTCTCTAAAACTAAGCATATCGGTTTGTGAAAACCTTTTGCATGTGGAAGCTTTGAAAACACCGTTTTCAAAAACAAAAAATGTTCTCCCTTTTGAAAATATTTTATGTTCCCCTTAAAATTTATCTTTTGGAAACATAGCATATATAAGTTTTTGAAAAGCTATTTTTAATCAAAAAAATTTTAAACAAGTTTCAAAACGTACTTAGTTTCTCCCTTTTGACATTAACAGAAAAAGGGATAATAAGTTGACAAACATAATACTTGTTTCAGAAAATATAAACTTGGCCTTTTATTAATCTACCATTAGCCAAATAATCATTTAATCACTTGTTATGCTATTAATAAGCATAACCATAAGCATTCAAGCATAAACAAGCAAACATAAGCAAATTCAAGCATTCAATTATACAAGATTATAAAGCATAATGAAAAGCCTAATAGCGTTAGTCCATAAGCATAAAGATATAAAGTGCAAGAAATAAAATTTTTCATACATCATCAACAACCATCATCCATCCACAAGTCTTCATTCTTAAAGTGGTGGCTTGTGAATTTCATAGTGAGAAAACATTGCATCCAATTGTTGTTGTTGATATTGAAGAATTTTTCCTTGCTCTTGAAATGCTTTCATTTGCTTTTTGGTGCGCAAATTAGGATTTTACACAACTTAACCGGTAAGTGTACTGAGTCATTCAAATAATATTTCAAGTGAGTGAGAGTCAATCCCACAAAGATTGCTAGACTGAACAACAATAGTTATCTAATTGGCTTAGTTAAGCAAGTAGAAAAGGGTTAATTATTGGTGTAATTCGCATAAGACAATGAATAATAAAGTAAAGAAAGCAAATAAAAGGTTTGGTGTAAAAATGGTATGAGAAAACAGTTAAGGCTTCGGAGATGTTTACTTTTTCGGATTAAAAGTTCCTACCAACTATTTTAACAATGCACGATTCATTCCATGGCAAACTGTAAATGATTAAACCCAAATCTCTTAGGGATCTAATCTCCTCTAATCTTCATTAACCGCCACTCTCGTGGTCACTTAGTTCCACTTAGAGGGTTAAATTCCAAAACTAGTTTATAGTCACAAAAATCGTAATTACCCAAAGCTAGCAGGATTATATGTCACATATACCAATTAGTTCATGTAATAAGCAATTTAAGAGGAGTTTGTTTTCAAGCTGTTGTTCCATTCAAGATAACTCTCTCGAGAATCACAAGAACTCATGTAGAATAAGGGTCAAACTCTTGTTCCACCCAGATTCATAAGATTAAGAATGAAAACAATCCTTGAAACTGAATTAGTACATTAATTAAAATAGAAAAGCAATAGTCTTAATCCATAGAATTAAACAAAGCTCCTAAGCTTAACCAAGGAGGTTTAGTTGCTCATGACTTACAGAGCAACTAGGGCTCTAAAAACGCGCGAGAGGAAGAAGATCTGTATCCTAAGAGATCTTTTTCCTTTTATACTAACCTAATTTGATACGGAAATAAAATAAAAATAATAATAAATCTTAAGACTAAAAGATATTATTTGTGAATAAAAAGTTACAAAAAGATAAAATATAACTAATAAATGCTAAATCTACTTAAGATGCCAAGGAGAGTGAATTCGGGCCAAGCTTGCTGGCGCTAAACACCATATTGGGCATTTAGCGCCCTAGAGGGAGTAACTTTGTGCATTCTGCTGGCACTAAACGCCAGATTGGCGTTTAGCGCCCCAAGGGGAATACGCCAACTTTTTTGTTTCAGCTCCAAACTCTGCCAAACTGCTCCGAATTTCACCTGAAATCATAAAAATATAAGAACAACTCAAAGTAGCATCTACAGAGGATTTTTTGCATCAAAATACTATGAACTTAAATAAAATCTAACTAAAAATAACTAGAAAATGGTAAGAAAAAGGGTACAAGATGCTCACGCATCACAACACCAAACTTAAATTGTTGCTTGTCCCCAAGCAACCAAAACAGTATAGGACCAGGAAGAGAAAATACTTAAGACTTGAGTTATCATGTAAGCTTAGGTCTAGTTACTGAATGGGATTAATGACACTCTATTTCTGAACAGTTTTGACATCTCACTATCCTTTAAAGTTGAGAAATATTGATATCCTTCAGAACTAGAACTTGGATGATATTATAGATTCTCTTCTTTTGGCTCTAATTGATTCTTGAAAACTGGTTTTTCTTTTCTTTTCTTTGGTGCTTTGCATCTTGAGTCTAGCCGTGACTCTAAGTGTTTTGTCTTCAAGCTTAACTTGATACAAGAACACCACAAGCACTTAACTGGGAAACTCTTTGAGTTCTAATTTTTCTTTTTATTTCTCCAAGACAGCTGTGTTCAGAGCTTTTAGCATACTCTGTACAGCAATTGGTCACGAATTTAAGTGTTCAGTCTCAAGGGTTACTTGACACTTTCACACCACAAACATATGGTTAGAAAAATCACTCTTTTGAGCTTTAGATCAGTTTCTTCTAACCATTGATGCTCAAAGCCTTTGGTCTTTTTCTTTTGATTTTTCTTTTTCTTTCTTTTTGTTTCTTTTTGCTATTTGCTTTGCTTCAAGAATCAATCTCTTTCTTATTTAAGAGAATTAATAATACTTCTCTAAATTCCTGTTCCTCAAGAACCAATATTCTCAACTTTAATATCAAATATGCACTATTCAGTTCATACATTCAGAAATAGAGATAGTGCCACCACATCAAAGTAACTATAATACTCATAATATACAACTCAAGATCTCATGCATTTTGCTACTTCTTTTTATTTTGATTTTTGTTTAAGCTCAGTGAGCAATACATGAAGCATCTTTTAAAATAACAGAAAAATTTTAAAATAACAACTAAACTAGAAAACAAGAAAATCCTACTAGTGATCATGCAAGACTAAAATAGAAAACAGGAAATAGAATAAACTTCTGAAAAACACAAAATAAGATAAAAGAAGGGAGAATGAAACTCAACCACCTCAGTCATAGTGGCTGCTGCTCCCCCTGAGAAATCCTCTTTGGCATCTCAGCTCCTCCAGCTCATGCCCCTGCCTCTGTTGCTTGGTCTTGATGCTCTATTCTCAGCTGATCCACAGAATATGATAGTTCTCTAAGGGATGCATTCAACTGGTCCTAGTAGTCACGAGGAGGAAAGTAATATCTCTGAGACATCTCAGGCTACTGAAGAGGAGGAGGAACTGGCTCCTGCTGATGTCCTTGCTCGAGCTCTCTAGCATGCTCCATACGCCTCTTAGTCATCGGCCTATCCACGTCGATCGGGGTATCTCCCTCAATGTGCGCTCCAACTACTGTACATAGGCGGTAGATGAGGTGAGAAAAATCCAGTCTCGCAGTGGTGGAGGGCTTGT
The DNA here is from genome assembly GCF_003086295.3 of Arachis hypogaea. Classification (NCBI taxonomy): domain Eukaryota; kingdom Viridiplantae; phylum Streptophyta; class Magnoliopsida; order Fabales; family Fabaceae; genus Arachis; species Arachis hypogaea. The sequence continues at coordinate 25,826,302 of NC_092039.1, forward strand.
TTGGTATTCTATAAAGCTCTTGAGGGATCACCTCATGCATCTCCACCTCGTTCTTGAGCATGATACAGTGAATCATCACTGCTCGCTCGATGGTAACCTCAGAGCGGTTACTCGTAGGGAAGATGGAGCGTTGGATGAATTCTAACCATCCTCAAGCTACTGGCTTAAGGTCTTGCATACCCAGCTGGTAAGGTTGACCTTTAGCATCCCTCCTCCACTGAGCTCTGGGTAGGTAAATGTTAGCAAGAATCTAATCCAGCTGCTGGTCAGTGTTGACCCTCTGAGTGTAGGAATGAGGGTCTCCTCGTGGCTCTGATAACTATAGCGGCACCTTCATACTCTCTGGGCTGAAATTCATGATGTGCCCTCTGATCACGATACGCCAATTCTTTGGCTCCGAGTTCACGCCTCTAACATGCTTATAAGTGATCCAAGTATTAGCATATAACTTTCAAACCATCAAGGCTCTGACCTCAGTTATGGGGTTGGTCAAAACTTCCCAACCCCACCTCAGAATCTCCTCTTGGATCTCCGGATAATCCCCCAGTTGGAGATCAAAACGGACCTCAGGATTCACCTTCTTCTTGTACACCACCTCATAAAATGTTTCTCATGGGTCCTTGTAAAGAGCCGGAGGAAGTCCCATGAGCCGGAGGTGGGAGTCTTTTCCTTTCTCTTCCTTGAGGATTCACCGGTCTTGGGTGCCATGGATATAAAGTAAAGAAGCAAAAAGCGGAGCGCCCAACACCAAACTTAAAAGTTTTTCTTGTTCCCGAACAAAATTAAAAATGGAAAATAAGGAAAAAGATATAAGAGAATGGGGAAGAGAGCTTCAGCCTTGGCTAAAAAGAAAAGGGAAGTGGGAAGTATAAAGAAGGTAGAAGTAAGTAAGAAAGGATAGAAGAGGATAAGTGGAGGTGTGGTGAAAGTGAAAGTGGAGTGGGGTATTTATAGGTGGGGAGAGGGGGAGAGTTCGGTTATGGAGTATGGGGTGGAAGGGAAATTGAATTTGAATTTGGGTTGTTGGAAGGAGGGATTGATGGGAAAGATGAGTATGGATTGGATGGAGTGGGAGGTTGGTTGGGAGAATCAAGGGATTTGATGGGTGATAAGATGGATGAATGTGGATGAAAAAGTGGGTAAGGAGGAGAGAGAAGAGGGGGTTTGAATTGGTCAAAAGTGGTTGGGGTTGGAGTTTAACCAATGGTGAAAACTCTTCTTTCATTCTCGCAGTAGCTCCCTGGGCGCTAAATGCCAGTTCTGGCGTTTAGCGCCAGCATGGGATCAAACTTCTTTTTTTTTTGTGACGTTAGATGCCAGTAATGGGCGTTAAACGCCCTAGGGGGAGCAACAAATTGTGTTGGAACGCCCCCCTTTTGGGCATTAAACGCCTAAGCCAAAGCTCCCTCTCTTGGCGCTAAACGTCCTCCCTAGCGTTTAGCGCCTAAAGCTGTTTTGCTCCACGGTGTTCTATTCTTCTGTCTGAGCTCTCCTATCCTTGTTCTAAGTACTGTACATGATCACAAACATTATAAAAACTATAAAAACTATGGAAATCAATGACAAATAAAAATTAACTAAAAGGAACTCAAACTATAAGAAAACTGAAATCAAAATAGAAATAAACTAAAGGATACTTATGGTTGGGTTGCCTCCAACAAATGCTTCTTTACCATCATTAGCTTGACATGCAGCTCCTCTAAGGAGGAGGATCATAGGGGCTCAAATCTTCACCCCTCATTGTGAATTTCCTTCCTGTAATATTATGAATCAGCTTAACATGTTCAAGTGACAGGATTCTGTTCACAGTATGTGGTATGACTGGGATTCTTATGAACACCACCTTCATGCCAGGTGAGAAGTCCTCAGTAAGGATCCTCTTGTTCCTTCAGCCTTTAGGTACCTTCTTCTTGGGTTCTCCCTCCTTAGTGGACAGTGTACATCCAACACCAAACTTAAGTTTGATGTCAGGGGGGATAGTATCAATTCCAACCAAAGGAAGAAGGCTTAAACACTAAATTCTGTGTGCAACTACCTCCTTTGTTGGAGACTGGTAGAGTTTTTAACACTTGGAAAACCAAGTAGTGTTCCCACATCCTCAGAACTAATTCGCCCCTCTCAACATCAATTAAGGCTCTTCCAGTGGTTAGAAATGGTCTTCCTAGGATGATAGAGTCATTTGCATCTTCTCCCATGTCAAGTATAACAAAATTCACAAGGAAAAATAGGTCTTCAACCTTGACTAGGACATTCTCCACTAGCCCATATGCTTGCCTCAAAGACTTGTCAGCCATTTACAGGTTGATCCTTGTTAGTTGTACCTCTTAGATTCCCAACTTTTTCATTACAGATAGAGGCATCAGATTTATGTTTAAACCAAAGTCACAGAGTGCCTTCTCAAAAGTGATAGTCCATGTGGTACATGTAAGAACCGCAATTAGTCAAACCAGTTAATTAAGTGGTTATATTGTCCCGATTTGATTCCGAAAAGTTAGAGTGAGAATTTGATGTTTTAAACATCATTTTTGGACTCAGTGGGTCTTTCTGAGTCAGAAAATGTGTTTCCTGCAAAAAATCGTAAAAAACTGTAAACCGACAGTTGAACCGGTTGAACTGGTTCAAGTCTGCTCGGTGCTGCGCAGGAAAAAGTTGAAACAGTCAAGAACCTTAGAAAAACATTAGAAATGAAAAATCGGGCGTTAATTTTAAAGGTTTGGCCCGAAGTTGGGCCAAAACGGGCAAAAACGCTAACGGATTGAACCGGACCCAAGTTGAGCCCAAGTCCAACATATATAAAGGTTCATTTAATGAACCCTAACCTCACAAACACACACACACTTCAGAAATTGAGAAAGGGGGAAGAGGAAGAAGAAAATCCTTTTCACCTCAATCTTCCCAAGCTCATATCTTGAGCTATAATGCTCCGATTTGCGTGCCGTCAGCGGCTACACGTTCCTTGTGAAGAGCTCTACAAAACCCGTCCAAGAAACTATAGATGTAAGGTCGAAATCTCCCCAATTTTTCTCTCCAAAATTTCGGGTACTTAGGGTTTATGGCTAAGTGAGTTTTTGTGATTCTTGATGAATAGGTTCACTATAATCCTTGCTTAGCTTTGGGTTTTGACATCCAAATCTGTTGGGAGAGGTAAGAGGCTTTGAACTCTTGTGAACTTTTGATTTATGATGAGCCCTAGGTTGATTTGTGGTGATTTATATGTATATAGCTTGATTATTGTGAGTTTGGAGCTTGTTGGTGCTTGTTGGAGCGATATTGGTGGTTGGATTTTGGTCAAAAGCTCATTTGGTTCATATTGGGAATCAGCCAAGGTATAGTTTCAGTTTTCTCTGTGTAGTATATAATATTCATGGACACTTAGGTTACTGACCCATAGGATAGGATTGGATTTGAATGGTTGTTGAATTGTTGGATGTGGTTGTATGATGATGTTTGATGAAATGATGATTAATAGTGATCTGATGAGAATAAATGAATTGTGAAATTGAGGAGTGAATTATGTTGATAAATGTGATTTTGATGTTGAATGATTGGTATTGTAGTCGGAAATTGTTAATGAAGTTTGATATATGAGATGTATTGATATGGATGTTGTGGATGAGAAAAAAGTGAAGAAAATGTGGTAAATTTGTGTAAAATGACAAAGGAGGTTGATTATGATGAAAGGTGGAGTTTGAACTGGGTCGGTTTGGTTTTGGTTGCGATTTGCAAAGCAATTGTGAAAATTGTGATTTTGGGTAAAAGTGGAATTTTGGTGAACTTTGTCTGATCATAACTTTTGCCTCGATTTTTAAAATTGGTTGAAATTTGTTTAGAATTAAAGATCTTTGAAAACCCTTTAAATCGGCATAAAGTTTGTGAAATTTAGAATTTTGTAGAGAAAGTTATGATCATTCAAAGTTGGTGTTGAAAATCTGAAAATTTTGCAAAGTTACAAAATTCTGAGTGTTCTGGTGTGTGCACACACACACTCTGCATAAATGGCGACCTGTGCGCACGCACAGACCTGTGCATCCACACACGCAGAGGCAGGCAATCTGTCTACAGTGTTGGTACAGCTTGTGCGCGCGCACAACAAAGGAAAAATTGCAACATGTGCGTACGCACAGACCTGTGCGCACGCACACGTTGGGGAGGCCATTCTGTTGGGGGCGCTCACACAGGTTGTGCGAGTGAACAGACCCTTTTATGTTTTGATACCTGTGCTTACGCACATCCATGTACATACGCACACTTTTAAAAATTTCCTGGGCGTGCGTACGCACACCTTTGTGCGGACGCTGAAGATTCCGTGTATCAATTTAAAAGAGTTGTCATGAAATTTAGAAATAAAATACTGGGAGTATGAGTCCTAGGTCGTCTCCCAACGAGTTGCAGAGAGAATGCTAATTTATTAATTAGGGGTTTTCAAGAGAGTTGAGTTTGGATAATGAGCAATTAAATAGTTGTAAATTAAAGAAATAAAAACTAAGAATGATTATTAATATTCTAAATAAAAAGGCCTTGACTGGGGGAATGATAAATTGGAAGTTCTATCCTTGTTGGGATCTCTTAGGTGTAGTATAAAAAAGGTTGTTGTTTTCACTTAGTTAACCCTTACTAAATAAAGGAAAGTCAAGTGATTGAGCTAACTCTTATTCACAAATCCTAGTCCTCTCCTTTGGGAAGGTCTAGCGTTAGTAAATACAGAACTAGCCAACAACTTCCAGTTTAATCTTCACTTAAGCCTTCCAATTCAAGAGTCTCCTTTTAATCAACCCTTATGTCAAGTAGGGAATTTACTCCATTGACATGAATATAATACTCAGAAAAATATAAGAAGAAGACATAATAAATTAAATAAAATAGAGACTGAAAATTAATTAAAATAAAAGTAATCCTCTGTATCAACAATCCATGAAAATAATCTAACTGCCACTTTAAACAAGAATTAAGAATATGGAATAAATAAAAGAGCAAGTAAGGAAACAAACTAGAATAGTATCTTCAATGGAGGTGATGACTCTTCAATATCCAAAGCAAAAAGCATAGAAATAATAAACTATGAATGTAAAGAGAACCTAGAGGAATAGTAATTTCTCTCTAGATTCAGATCTTAAAATCCTAAAACTATCCTAATGAGAACGTGTGTTGATGTATCTCGAGTCTCTACACATTTCCTGGCTTTATTCTGTGTTTCTGGGCCGAAAACTGGGGCAAAACTCGGTCCGAAATCGCCCAGCATTTTCTGTTATTTCTGCGGATCGTGCAGGTCTCACGTACGCGTCAGTCATGCATGCACGTCATTCAGTGATTTTCCTTATCACGCGTACGCGTCGTCCACGCGTGCGCGTCATTCGTGTAGACTCCAATTCGCGCGTACGCGTCAGGCACGCGCACGCGTCGCTGCGACGTTCTCCATTCCGCGCGTTTGCGTGAGCCACGTGCGTTCGTCGATGCTCGCTGGTCATCTCCTTAGTTTCTTGTGTTCCTTCTATTTTTGCAAGCTTTTTCTCCATTCTCTAAGCCATTCCTGCCCTGTGAAGCCTAAAACACTTAACACATGAATCACGGCATCGAATGATATAAAGGAGAATTAAAATACACAAATTAAAGACTCTAGGAAGCAAGTTTTCAACCATAGAATAACACTAGGAAGGAATTGTAAAATCATGCAAATCATATGGATAAGAGTGGACAAGGAGTTGATAAAAACCACTCAAATTAGCACAAGATAAACCATGAAATAGTGGTTTATCAGACGCACAGGTCTTGTTCCTCAAATTTTGCTTTGTTTTCAACTATTTCACCTTTCCGACAAGGTTGTAAGCTTCTATAACACCTTTTTAAGACTTTTGGGCATATTTTTGGGCATTCAAACATGGGAAATGATTTAAAGGTCTTAGACATTATTATTTAGGAAAAGTTAGGAAACGGAGTACTAGGTTTCTGTTGTACTAGGGAAGGTTTGATGATGTGTGCTGAATGGTTGATGAATGAGATGTGAAAGCAAGGAACTGAATTGTGCAATGAACATTGGTTGAAAGGAGTCGAGGACTCTGAATAAAGTGATGGATCCATCTTGTACTACAAATGTTTTTGAAAACCACTGTATCACTTTTCATTGAGATTATGAGACGTTATACGCCCGGCAGGGGCCGAGGTTCGATTCTGCCTGTCGCGGTAGCGGCGGTGGTGTAAAGGCAGTGGTTCGTCCCGCTTGCGCTTAGATGTAAGGTCGATGGCAATAGATCCTGCTCACATCCCTTCGGATCATCAGAGCGTGCAGGCGTAAAACCCTGGATATTGATCCGAGCGCTATATCTCGGGGGTTCCCACACCATGAATCCGAAGGGCAACATCTCCATGGAGATGTGTCGAGTTGGCAGTTGAACTGACAATATGATATCACAGCCAGTAGGGCAGGCATTTATCATATGCATTTTCTACCTGTTTGTATGCTTTGCCGACTTGATATTGTTTTCCTTATCTATTTAACATGTCTAATCTACTTGTATTAATTGCTGTATATGCCTTTACTTGTGTTTTACTTGTATTGTATATACTTGTGCTTTTGCTGGGGTTGAGGAGGTTCGGACGGCAGTGGCGATGGGATCGCATGGCGGATCGGTTGGTGAAGGCTGTGAGACAGTGGTGTTTGATTAGAGTAGAAATTTCCTAAGATAGATTACCCTGAGTTGGTACTATGGCTTAAGTTGTATTAAGGGATTACATATTATGTTGCTTTGGTTTAGTATGCTTTAAGCTTGAATTCTTGTGATGGATATGGAGTCTAGGATTGCCTTTGGCATCCCGGGGTCTTATATCCTACATTACTGGGAACTGTTACCATACTGAGAACCTCCGATTCTCATACCATATTTCTGTTGTATTTTTCAGATGCAGGTCGCAACCCACCTCGGTGAGTTGTCTGGTTGGTGATAGGAGCGGAGGATCTGGATATCTTTTGGAGTCCTTTTGAGTTATATATATATATATATATATATATATATATATATATATATATATATATATATATATATATATATATATATATATATCTGTGTGTGTGTGTGTGTGTGTGTGTGTGTGTGTGTGTGTGTGTGTGTGTGTGTGTGTGTGTGTGTGTGTGTGTGTGTGTGTGTGTGTCTCACTTTTGTATTCTGCTTTAGCCTAGAGGCTTGTATTGAGAGAAAAAACTTGTATAACCTGTTTTTACTGTCTAGTTTCATACATGGTCTGTATATGGCTAGCTGGCTTAAACTCTGCGAGTCATGGCTACTGTCTTATGATATTATACTATTATACTATGATGTTTTATTATTCTATACCTTTTTCTTATGCTTTAAGTCAGTAGCTTCGTTAGTACATCTTGCGCTTTTGAAATCCTGTTTTTGAGCTATATTCTTCATCGGGCTTCTAGATAATATTAATTCCTTCTATATAATACATGTAAAAGCTTAGAACTGTCGTAACCTTTGATTAACCTTTTCTTTACGATGCGAGATAAGGCTTAGGCTAATTAGGGTGTTACAGTACAAGGGGTCAAAAAGCTCCCAGGGTCAGGCATCTTCTATGGTAGATTCCTCTTAATCAGTGCATTGCACTCCTTGGTCAAGACTACAGTTTCATATCCCTTCAAGGAATTTTTCTCAGGGAGTAGGCTTTTCATGAAAGCTACGTAGGGAGGCATATTCTCTAGTACCTCAGTAAAAGTAATATTGATGTGTAACTTCTTAAAGATTTTCAAGAATTGAGACAACTACTCATCATTGGTCTCCTTTTGCTCTTTCTGAGGGTGCGGCACTCCAGGCTCTTTTCCCACCATAGGGGCATGTAATAGTTGCTTCCAGCTTCTTCTTGAGCCTTTTCTTCCTTCAGTTCCTTAGCAATGTGCACCTCCTTAGGCTCGGCCTCCTTGCCTATGATGAGGGCCTTGCACTCTTCTCTAGGATTTACTTAAGTGTCACTATGAAGAGTGTTAGGAGGTCTCTCTGGTATTCTTTTACTCAACTGACCCACTTACACTTCCAAGTTCTGAATTGAGGCTCTTGTCTCTTGCATGAAGCTGTGAGTGGTCTTGGTGAGATCTGCAACCAAAGCTGCCAACTCAGGAGTATTTTGGCTCTGAGAGGGTCCTTGTTGCTGCTGAGAAGGATGGAACTGACGGCTGTTGAACCTGTTCTGATTAGGACCGCCCTGGTTATTATTGAAATATTGTGGGGGCTTCTGGGGCTGCTCTTTCCATGGAAAATTGGGGTGATTCCTCCATCCCTAATTGAATGTATTCGAATACGGATCATTGTTGGGATTTCTGGAAGAATTTCCCATGTAATTAACTTGCTCAGTGGTGGCTTGAGCACTTCCATGAGCGTCCCCTTGGTTGAAGTTGCCACTCATGTCATAGGATGCCTCCTGAGTATTGACGGCTGAGACCTGCATCCCACTCAAGTGATGAGACATCATGCTAATCTGCTGAGACATGATCTTATTTTGAGCTAGAATGGCATCCATGGTGTCCAGCTCCATGACTCCTTTCTTCACTGTGTTCCCACAGTTCACAGGGTTCCTCTCAGAAGTGTCTATGTATTAGTTGTTAGCACCAATATCAATAAGCTCATTTGCCTCTTCAGGCGTCTTTTTCATGTGCATGGAACCACCTACAGAATTGTCTAGACACATCTTGGCCATCTCAGCAAGGCCATCATAAAAGATCTGTAGCTTGGTCCATTGTGAAAATATGTCAAGGGTATACTTCCTGATCATTTGCTTGTACCTCTCCCAAGCTTTATAGAGGGACTCTCCATCCTTCTGCCTGAAGGTCTGAACATCCACCTTCAGCTTGGCCAACCTCTGAGGGGGAAAATATTTGGTTAGAAATCCATTGATAATTTCCTTGCACTGAGTATTTAGCCACTGTTTTGCTCCATCCCTCACAGCAAATGGGAAGAGCATGAACTTGTAAATCTCAAGATTTACTCTGTTCGTCTTTATAGTGTCACAGATCTGCAGGAAGCTAGAGATGAAGAGGTTAGGATCCTTCTACGAGAGTCCATGAAACTGACAGTTCTGCTCCACTAGAGCGATTAGCTGTGGCTTAAACTCAAAATTGTTGGCACCAATGGCATGTACAGCTATACTGTGCCCATAGAAGTCAGGGGTGGGTGCAATGTATGAGCTCAGCATCCTCCTTTCTTGCTCATTAGCATTTGGGTTCTCACCATTAGCAGCCATAGCTTCCTTCTCAAAAGTCTCCTTGAGATTCCCTTCGGCTTTGTAAACCTTAGCTTGTTGCAAATGCCACCTCGAGGTCCTTTGAAGCTCAGGGTCAAACTCAAATAGTGATTTCTTGTCCCTGTTCTTCCTCATAAACAAACAAAAACACAGAAAAAAGAGGAATCTCTACGTCAGAGGTGTAGAGAATTCCCAGTGATGTAACCTGTGGAAAAGAAGTAAAACAAAATAAAGAAAGCAACTGAAATTAAAATTTTTCAAAAACTATAAAAAAAATTAGACCAAAAAATTTCGAAAACTAAAAAGATAAGGACACCAAAATTTTTGAAAATAAGAAAGAAAACCTAAAAGGACACCACACTTAAAATAAAAAATTAGGAAAATAAACAAGACTAAAATCGAAAATTAAAAGAAAAATAAGTAAACAAAACTAAGAAAAAATACCTAATCTAAGTAACCAGACAACTAGTAGTTGTCAATCATAAACAATCCCCGGCAACGGTGCCAAAAACTTGGTGCGCGAATTAGGATTTTGCACAGCTTAACCGGCAAGTGCACCGGCTCATTCAAGTAATACCTCAGGTGAGTAAGGGTCGATCCCACAAAGATTGTCGAACTAAGCAACAATGGTTATCTAATTGGCTTAGTCAGGCAAGCAGAAAATGGTTGATTGTTGGTGTAATTTGCATAAGACAATGAATAATAAAGTAAAGAAAGCAAATAAAAGGTTTGATGTAAAAACAGTATGAGAAAATAGTTCAGGCTTCAGAGATGTTTACTTTTTTGGATTAAAAGTTCCTACCAACTATTTTAACAATGCATGATTTATTCTATGGCAAACTGTAAATGATTAAACCCTAATCTCTTAGTGATTTAATCTCCTCTAATCTTCATTAACTGCCACTCTCGTGGTCACTTAATTCCAATTAGAGAGGTTTAAGTTCAAAAACTAGTTTATAGCCACAAAAATTCTAATTACCCAAAGCTAGAAGGATTATATGTCACATATCCCAATTAGTTCATGTAATAAGCAATTTAGGAGGAATTTGTTTTCAAGCTGTTGTTCAATGCGAGACAACTCTCTCGAGAATCACAAGAACTCATGTAGAATAAGGGTCATACTCTCGTTCCACCCAAATTCATAAGATTAAGAACGAAAACAATCCTTGAAACTGAATCAGTACATTAATTAAAATAGAAAAGCAATAGTCTTAATCCACAGAATTAAACAAAGCTCCTAACCTTAACCAAGGAGGTTTAGTTGCTCATGACTTACAGAAAAACTAGAATTCTGAAAACGCACGAGAGGAAGAAGATCTGTATCCTAAGAGATCTTTTCCCTTTTATACTAACCTAATTTGATACGGAAATAAAATAAAAATAATAATAAATCCTAAGACTAAAAGATATTGTTTGTGAGTAAAAAGTTACAAAAAGAAAATAAAATATAACTAATAAATGCTAAATCCACTAGAGATGCCAAGGAGAGTGAATTCGGGCCAAGCTTGCTGGCACTAAACACCATATTGGGCATTTAGCACCCTAGAGGGAGTAACTTCGTGCATGCTGCTGGCGCTGGCATTTAGCGCCAACTTTTCTGTTTCAGCTCCAAACTCTGCCAAACTACTCCAAATTTCACCTGAAATTATAAAAATACAAGAACATCTCAAAGTATCATCCACAGAGAATTTTTTGCATCAAAATACTTTGAATTTAAATAAAATCTAACTAAAAACAACTAGAAAATGGTAAGAAAAAGGATATAAGATGCTCACGCATCACTCTTCATGATTTTTTGTCCTAGTATTATAAAGAGAAAAAGAGTACAAGATGCTTACACATCACTTCTTCAATATTATCCATGCATTCTTGAATTGTTGGTGGAGGTAGAGGTGGTTGTTGTGCACTTGAGCTTCCTTCACCATGTTTCTTTCCTTCTCTAAAGGTGTGAGCTCTAATAGGCCATGAAAATATCTTATAGATTCTTTGTTTATGCTCAAAGTCTATGTGATATTTCTTCAAAATTATCATAATTTCCAAAGGATATGCTAGACTTTTGTCACCTCCTTAGCATTGTAACATATAAGATCTCACAAAATAAGCTCAATTGACTTCTTTTCTTTTAATAAGATCATGTAAAAGCACATAGTAATTCGAAATACCCAAGTAATAAGATAACGAAGAAATCTACATTGGGACACCATGTTAGTAATAGTTGGCCAATTTGATGAACATTTTTTAGACGGATTAGTTAAGCCAAATGTTACTGACAATTCATCTTCATTAATTATAGTCTTCCTATTTTTGAGATTTTGTAAATCCGTAAAATTATTATTCATTTGTAGGTAAGTCTAGCAACTTAGCAAATTCATCCAAAGTGAGCTTAATTTCTTTATTTCTAACATTGGCTAGCAAGACACCATCTTCCAATCTTAATGTAGCATAGAACCATATAACCAATTCTTCACCAAAGTTGCTCATATTGAATGCATGAAACTTAGAGAGTTCTAGTCTTCCAAAAGAAGAAAAAAGAACATAAAATTGAGTTTGTTAGAGTTCAATATGACCTAAAAATAATTATAGCCCAAATAGTAAATAAAACATGCTTTAAGATTCATAACTTGTTTTAGGTTTGACTCTTCGTAACAACCATTCTGAATAGGGAATTTCCATTAATTCAAAAATATCAGAGTCTGATAAGCGATGAGTTAGAGTTATTTTAAGTCATTGTAATCAATCCAAATCCAACAGAAGTCAAATTTGAAATTGAGAAGAGTGATTTTTCTATACCTTGCAAATAGAAATTGGAGCTATATTCAAGACAAGTAACATTATAATTATCATGAAATATGAAATTATGTGTATAAGAATGAGAACTGAAAGACTAAAAATTAAAGTAAGTAAATTGAAAGCAATTGAAAAAATGAATTTCAAAAGGAATAAAAGAGTCTCTACTTAGAGGTAGTTCCTAGATTCATCTATCTAATATTTAAAGTATTTTTTGAATGATGATCCATACTTGTTCACTTTTTGAAGTTTTAGAATATCTTATCTTCATTTTTTACTGACCATCGTGAATGATGACTTTATTCTTTGATGATTATTTGTTACCCTTCTATTTCTTTTCTTTTCGATCTTTAATGCCACCCTAATGACATCATCTATGGTCCAATATGGTTGCAGCTGAATGACATTGAAAATTTCTGTGTTCAGTCTTCTAAGATAATGTACAATGGTTTATTTTTCAAGCTCGTAAATATCACACTTCAAAAAGAAACAATTGGAACTCCATTATATGTTCTTCTACAAACACGACTTTTTCCTTAAATTGTGAAATTTGATGAAGGTGTTTTGCCTGTAATGTTCAGGAAGAAACTTGCGCTTAACACACCCACACTTTGTTACCTCGTTCCTATGATGCATGGACACTGATATGGACACAATATACGACACGACCGGGACACGGGACACGTGGACACGCAAATTTAAAATTCTTATAAGACACAAAAACACAGCATATATATAAAATATAAAGTATTTTTTAGATAAATCGTAATGATATTTTAGTATTTTATTGATCTTAAAATATAAATTAATTTTAATTATTTTAATGTCTTTTTTAATTATATAAAGTATTTAAAATATTTTTTGTTTTAATAATTAATAATATATACTATTTCTAAACCTATTTCAATAATACATGTTAAGAATAAGGCTGGACACGTTAACACGTAATGGTATTTAGGTGTGTTCAAGTGTGTTTGGTGAAGAATTTTTTATTTTTTTAAGACACGATTGGATATGGAAGACACATGTGTCAGACGAATGTCGATGAGAGTCATGTTTGAAATGTGTTTGACACACAGACACAAAAAATAAGAAAAGTGTTCATGTTTCATATCATAGTCATGCCCTCCTCATCACCTAGTGATTATCCTTTTGTATAACATGTACATTTTATCCTATCTTTATCTTGCCACTATAAACCCTACAAAAATCATCAAACATGTTACAATTAGATTTAGAGTACAATTTGGGGAGAATAGTTATAAAGGCAAAAATGGACTATATTGGTTCACCAAAGTTCATTTGTCATCTCAGCTAGTCGGTATTTGTTCTAGTGTGGCACGAAAGTGCCAAGTTACCAACATTTGCACAAAAAGGGACTAAGGGACAAACATGGTATAATTTTTCAATTTCAAGAACGTAATTAGTGCATTCGGCCAATTTTGGAGATTATTTTAGAGTTTAACTCTATTATTTTAGACAAATTAAATATGTTTTTTAAAATGTATATTTATGATGGATTTTTTAATATAAATAAAATAAATATTTTAATTGTTGATATATGTAATTCTAAAAAAAATTATGTATTTAAATATTGTTTTTGCAGATAAAGTATATATGCATCTCAGACATTAAGCCATCGAGATATGTAAGGAAAGTTTTGGCCTGACCACGGGTTCAACTGAGATGTGATACGTTTGCAAACAACATGTATCTCTATTTGCTTAGTATCCAAGATGCATGTGTAGTAATTTTAGGTGCACAATATAACGACCCAACTTCTAGCATGTCATGACCAATGTTAGCCGCCAAGCATTACTTCATGGCTTTCCATAGAAACTCTAGACCTTATATTAAATATATACATATGAGCTTGTAGCGCTAGTCGAGATCACGTGTTAGATAGATATACTAGAATAGGCAACAGTTAAACAGATAATATCTACATGAAACATAGAAACCACAAAAGACATAGTAATATCATACATATATGCCCGAAGGTTCATTTAGTACATCATAGTTTACAAGGGGGTACGTTGTTGCTTATTCATGAAAATATTTATAGGCTCCATTATTTATACTAACAAGTCCCAACTCACAAGAGTCACCCTAGTCTGGGACCCGTTCTAACTTATTTATATAGGTATTTATAAAAGCACTTAGCTCTCTAAAATTCTATACAGAACGAGGGCAAAGACTACTACTACTGCTATTGTTGGTCATTGATCCCTGGTAGCTGAGGAAACACGAAAGTGCTGTGCGAAAGTAAAAGAAGTTTCTTTGACCCACCGGTAATGCTACTACTGCTCGCCCGTCCCAAGGATGGAAACTCAAAAAAGATCTCACCGATTTGCATCTGTAGAACGAGAGCAGAAAGGGGTGAGAACCTAAGGTTCTCAGTGGGGTACTACATGGAAAACCTAAGGGGTTCTGCAGCCTAAGTCTAAGAGTTCGCATAGTTGTGTTAGTAAGTCACACGAACAAGTGCAAGTACAAATATATAGCAGAATAGTAAATAAGTACAGAGTACAGGAAGTAGAGATAAATTAAAATCACAGAGAAATGCAGTAACCAAGTATGATGCATGTCTGGTCCCATGCAGGCCATGAGCTCATGCGTCAGTTGACTATCTGCAACCAGACGTTACTTGAGACTAAGCCCGAATATGATTTTTCCAACTGCATACGTTCTGCATACGTACCTAATGGACAAAGCCACGTGCATTCTGGCAACTGGAAATCGTCACAGAGCTTGACGTCATAGTATGCTAACAGTTGGAGAAGTAGGTTTCAATATAAAATGGGCATCCCCACATCTTATGGTTTTAGTTCTGCCGGAGTTGAAACTCCTTCTCCCTAGATAATTTCTTAGCATGGTTTTGGTTCCGTTGGAGTAGACACTCCTCCTCTCCAGATAGTAACTTTTAAGGCTTGAAACGCATTCATATTTTCGGCCGTTACCACACAAAATCCAGAGGCAAATATATTGAATATTACATATATTTAGCAAGCCAAAATAGTAATAGCTCATAGAATTTTCAGATTTGCAAAACAAGCACAAATTCACCACAAAGTGGTTCATATGAACACCGAAACAAGCACAAACATATTCTAACTAATCCTAACCCTTGCCTCTTATTTAATTCGGTTCTTACACCTTTCATACATTAGAAAACATGCACACAAAGGAATGGTTGGTGGTGGTGCATTTTTGTTTTTGGCCAAAAAGTGTCACAAATACGCTAAAGTTCAATCACTTTTAGCTCGAATTTCTCTAACTCCTTAGGCATGCTCCATATAGGGTTTAAGAGAGGCTTTCTAGACACATAAGAGGACAAGAATTCATCATAATCACTGTTGAAAAATAGAAAAAAATAAAGAAGGAACAACAGCTCATCTTGCTGAATTTTCGATAAAAACACGAGAATTAGTGAACACGAGCAAGGAGGGAGACACTGCCGTCGTCGTTCTTGAGCTCTCCAACTCCTCTCAACTTTCACTCACTCAAACGAAGCTCTCTTCTCCCAAAAAGAAACCCTAGCTTACAGTAGCCTCCACCGCCACGGTAAGGAGGGAGACAGTGTCGCTATCCGTCGCGCCGTCGTCGTTCTTGAGCTCTCCAACCCCTATTCACTCCAATCACAGCTTCTTCATCGAGCTTAGCATTCGACATCTGGTCTACCTCTGCTCATCTGTGCTTCTGCTGCTGTCCATCATCATGCTTGTTGCCTAGTCGCCGTCGTCCATCGTGCTTAACCACTTTCTCTCATACTCTGCCCAGATTGCTCAGATCGAAGAAGGGAATGGCTTTTCTACTCACTGCTAGTGCTTGTTCTTCTTCTTGTTTTGGATTGATTCATTAAATGATTGGTTGATTTATTTTGCTGGTTAATCTTTGTTAAAATTGTGCTGATTTAGTTGATTTAGTTCACTAGTCAATCTTGTTAATCTTCATTAAAGTTGTGTGTTGTCTTCTGTTTTATGTCGTGACTCGATTGTGCTTAGATTGTGACTGACTTAAAATTGTACTTAGATTGAATGATTAATTGATTATTGATTAGCTATGGCTGTTTTGATGTGTTGTTGTTTTGTGTTTTGTAATTTTATATATAGTGATGTGCTGTTATTTTGTGTTTTGTGACTTAATCGTGCTTAAATTGAATGTTAATTAATTATTGATTAGGATGATTATTCTGCTAAATTAATTGATTATCGATTAGGATGATTATTAATTGATTAATTGATTATTACAATACCAAAAAAGAAATTGTTCTTACAACTGTGTGGTCAGTAGCATTTTATCTTGGAGATATTGCAGCTAAGTTGGTTTACTCTCCTTCAGTATATATGTTCAGCTGAAAAATTTGTTAGTTCAGAATAGTTACAGAGCTTGAGATCTTTGAATCTGTTACAAGCGTGCTGGAATTGTGATTTTTATATAGGATAGTTGTTCTACCATGCTATTGCTGCCTATATAAGTGTGTAGCTACCACTAAAATCAGTAACCCTCATTAAATTATCTCAACTATTAAATATCCTGAATACTAATATGCAGTTACTATTTCAATCTGCATTCTGCATAATACTATCTAAACATGCTGCTGCTACTTCAATCAGCATTCTGCAATATGCTTTAATTAAATGGCTCAAGATTGAAGATGACGAGGCAATCTTCTTCGCGAAGCAACACGTACAGTGAGATTACCACCTCTAGAAGAACTGTTTCTCATGATCTCAACTGTGTTTTGATGTTTTTTGAGTTTGATCACCGTCTTTTCCTTCATTGTCTTGTCTTTTTTCTCCTTTACTACTCTTCGATACTCTCTATGTTTTTGCAGTGTAACCTTTGCTCGTTCTTTCTCTCCAGAAAGGCAATTATTTGTTGCAGGATTTGGTACTTGATGTTAGTTTAGAAGAAGCCATTTTGGAGTGAAATCAGTTTTACATCTTATTAGTTTGGTGTTTGTTGACTGAACCAGATTGGTAGGAAAATCTTCACCAAAAGCTATAATTATAATCTTAAGATGTATATTTATAATTTATTTATTATTTTATTGTAAAACGATTTTTTTGGTTGAACTACGGTTAGACCGGTTAAACCACTAAACCAGTGAACCAGTAACAAAAATGATTCGATGGCCGGTCCGATTTTCAGAACCTTGATAATAATACTAATCACAAAGTGGAGAGGGATTGTAGAATTTGTCACATAGGTTTGGAGAGTGATAGTTCTGAGTTTGGTGTTCCAATTGAATTAGGTTGTGCTTGTAAAGATGATTTTGTTGCTGCTCACAAAGTATGTGCTGAGACATGGTTTAAGATTAAGGAAAATTTGAGTATAAATCCCATCTTTACTTTATTCTGTTTAACTGCAAAATTTGGTTTTTGATAAATTTTTAATGCTGAATTTGATTGATTCTATGGATATTTTAGACATCCTTTTGTTTATGATTCATGGAATTGAGAATTGGATTGTTTGGTACTGTTCTATATGTATAGTTGTTCTATGTCTTGGTGCTGAGTTTGACAAATATTCTCAATTACTTACAGCTATGGTTTCCTTCTTGGATTGGATTTTATTTTTCCAAAAGAAATCATAGAGAATTAGGGTTGTGAATTGTTTAAAGAAAAACTTAAGTTTGTATTTTGATAAGATCATATGGTTTTGATTTATGACATTTCATGTAGTGTTTTAAATTTGGAAGATATTTTAAGATTTATATTAGACTATAATTATATTTTAGTATGTATATTTATAATTTATTTATTATTTTATTCTAAAACGATTTTTTCGATTGAATTACGGTTGGATCAGTTGAACCAATAAACTAATGAACCAGTGATTAGAACGGTTCGATGACCGGTTCAATTCTCAAACTTTGGTTTTATCATCTCTCTGGTGACTGGTTTTTATTATTATTGTTATTATTAATTGATGATTGCATCAATAATGAGGCGCTCCTTATCAAAATTCCCTGGTTGGCGTTTTGGCTTCGGACAATAGAAGTCCTTATTGGTATTGCTCTTTCTCTCGTTTACTATATATGTAACTTACTCTGTCAATTTATTTAGCTTTGGTCATGCAAATGCATTGATCATCAAGGTCTACTTTAATTTTCTAATGGATTAGGAAAATGGATTCTTGGGTTCTTACATACACTAGCAACATAGTTATCATATCTATGTTGTCCTTGTCAATGACTCGTAAATTTGATAATAAAGTTGCAAGAATCTCTTAAATTCTATGGTGAAAAACACAGTCAGTCATTTAGTTTGTTCCCTTGTTATGCGCCGAATTTCGATTCTCGAAGCGATGGTAAGATTGTTGCATAAATCTTCTCTATCCAATCCCGCTTGATAGGAATTTTGTGCGGTGAGTTGTAAATATTGATAACCATTTGCATCTTAATGAAAATTGTTATTTTTTGTCCTTGGATTTTGTCTAAGTATTCTAATTAATAATTAGATTCTTCTTATTCCATGTTGTATTAATCCGGAGTGTGGTGGTGATGATATATCTAAGTCTTTGTTTTATGAGATTGTGGTTGGATAATCTGCAAATTTTCTAAAGCAGGTGAATTGTGAGGCGGGGTCTCATTTTGCCAGCAGAAGTACCAATGGTCAAGTCATTTTCACTGGCAAGTTGAATGAATATTCCACAAGAACTTATGAAACATCGTGCGCTACATCGCTTGACAATCAGCCAAAGGATAACTCTGTTTCTGATATGCTAGTAGATTCATTTGGACGGTTGCACACTTACTTGAGAATATCGTTAACAGAACGATGCAATTTACGGTGTCAGTATTGTATGCCAGCAGACGGCGTGGAGCTAACTCCTAACGCTCAGCTTTTGACAAATGCTGAGATTTTGCGACTGGCAAATCTCTTTGTAAGTTCCGGGGTAAATAAAATACGGTTGCTGGTGGGGAACCAACTGTAAGAAAGGATATTGAAGATATATGCATGGGGTTGTCAAAATTGAAGGGACTGGAGACATTGACCATGACTACAAATGGTATCACCCTAGCAAGAAAACTTCCAAGGCTGAAAGGATGTGGCCTTACTTCTGTGAACATTAGTTTGGACACATTGGTACCTGCAAAGTTTGAGTTTATGACAAGACGGAAAGGGCATGAAAAAGTAATGAATTCAATTAATGCTGCTGTGGACCTTGGTTATAATCCTGTTAAGGTATTTGCTGGTTCTGGTCTTGTTTCTTCACTTTTTGAACACCTCCCATGTTATTAGCTTCCCTTGCCAAAGTGTGAAATTCTTCACTGATTTATAGTTTTTGTACATATTTCTATGTTGGATTATTCTTGTGTGAGACTTAATAGCCATGTTAAATTTCAAAGGTAACCTGATTGATACGTTTTAAGGTGTCCTTTATGTTTGTTGCTTCAGGTCAATTGTGTTGTAATGCGTGGATTTAATGATGATGAAATATGTGACTTTGTTGATCTGACAAGAGAAAAGCCTATTAATGTTCGTTTACAGAATTCATGCCATTTGATGGAAATGTTTGGAATTTCAAGAAGCTTGTACCCTACTCAGAAATGATGGATAGAGTGGTAAGGTACAATTCTGCAGGAGACCTCACTTGGATTTTTTTTTTTGTGTTTTTTTTTCTAGTTGAGACCCTTCGTCACCATTTTTATTAAACAGATAAAACATGTTCCTTCCATAAAGAGACTTCAGGATCACCCAACAGATACAGCCAAGAATTTCACAATAGATGGACATCAAGGTAGAGTTTCATTTATCACATCAATGACGGAGCATTTTTATGCTGGTTGCAATAGATTGCGAATACTAGCAGATGGAAACTTCAAAGTGTGTCTATTTGGTCCTTCAGAGGTAAGTCATATAATCTACAGTGGAAATTCATTTTGTTCTGCATGTCACCAATAATTGTTAATTGCAATTTGAAGAGAATCTGTGTGATGCTAGATATATGTGGAATATTTAATGTTTCTAGTGAATCTACAATGTTATCATTGATGAGGATTTTATAGGTTTCTTAAAGTGAAGTGGGTATTGAATGAGATCATTAGGTAATGTGAGGAAAGGGCCTGGATTTAGAGTTGGTATTCGAAATACACAAATGCTTTTGGTGGATAAAATTTGGAGTAATGTTAATGCAAATCTTTTGCCATTATTGTGCTGTGTTCCGTAAGTTGCTTTCTACAAGTGATCAATGGCTTTACAGAACAATGGGAGAAAGAATAGGCAGCAACATATACTATAACATTAATGATTGAGCCTGTGATTTCTACTCTCAGTCCTGTATTCTTGATATGGTTTGTTCTCAATTTTGGGGAAGATTCCTAATAGAGTGACTAACATAACTTTCAATAATTCATATTAGAAAGTAAGAGGTCTATACTACCTTGCAGAAAATGGATTTATTCACTAAAATTTGAAGTTTGTTCGTAATCTGGGAAAGTTAGATGAGAGCTTGTTTAATCCTTTCCTTGTGCTTCATGAAGATGAATTAATTCTCATTTTGAGTCTCTACTTGTACACTATTGGACCACTGGTTGTCCTCGCTATCTTCAACTCTAGAATGCATAATTATTAGATTAAGCAATGCTTGTTGCTTTTCCTATTAAATTCTAGTTATTCATGTGGTATAACATATGATGTGTGCTTTTGAACGATGTTTAGAATTATGCATGATGTTAGGTAGCATATTTTTGTTAAGTGGTGTGAGTTTTTTGGTCACCATTGATGAGTAGAGTATATTCATTGTTTGACTTGTTTGGTGGAAGGTCCGTTACGCAATTCGATGGCCTTATTTTACCTTAGATATGAAAAATTATGTTTCACATTTTCCAGATTGAATGCCCATTTTCTTCTTTTCCTTTCTAATAATTTCTTAGATGCATAATCATATGAACCATCTACTCCTAAGTTCATCAAGGACTATACCTTAGACTCAGCTTACGGATATTCTTCTAAACTGTGCCATGAAAGCAAAGTGCATCTCACAAAAATATTGGATCATGTGAACTTGACAAGGCACACTGTGACTGTTGATTTTATCTGTTCAGGCCAAACCTATTTACGCAGTGATATGGACACTGGACAGTAGAAATCGGCCATTAAATATATATTGGATTGGATATTTAATGTGTTGTGTGTAACTTTAAGCAAGAGATTTTTGTGATATTTTAATACCGCCTTGTCCTCTTGTAGGTTAGCTTAAGGGATCCCTTGCGACATGGTGCAGAGGATGATGAGCTTAGGGAGATAATAGCAGCAGCGGTATGCACTTTTTGATTATTGCTTGGATTCAAACTTTCATCATGATAATTTAGAAATTTAATTTATCTATCAGGATTTACTTTCTCATCCAATATGGTGGAATTACATTTGCTTTTAGTTTCAATGTAGTTTGTTGATTTCGGCATCATAAAATCTGTTATTGCTTTTTTATATTGTTGTGTAGCAACATAGTCGGTTATATACTCCTTGTTTAAGCTATGTCATATGGAAGGTTCTTCTACTATAATGTTCGAGTATTCTGGCCTTCTCTTTGGTGTAGGTGAAGAGGAAGAAAGCTTCGCATGCTGGAATGTTTGACCTTGCAAAGACAGTAAATAGGCCTATGATACATATTGGCGGATGAAGTCTTGTCATCTTCTCTTCCCCACTTCCTTAACTCCATAAAGTTAGGGTTTGCTTGGTGATAATGACAGAAGATAATAAAAAACAGAGGTTTGCGATGATTTTTCAATCTTTTATACTGGATAATCTAGTATACTTATGCATGAAGATAATGAATTCGGTTAGGAATTTGCAAAAGAAAAAGTATATCATGAAAATGAACACAATATTCACTCTTGTTTTTACAAAATTATGAAAACAGAGAACACCGAATGAAAGCACAAACCAAATATGCCCTTATGTGTTCATTCTCTTAGGTGTGTTTGTGAGATGGGGTTTTAAAGGGAAAGTGGTGAAAGTAAGAGTTTGAAGAGTAATTATAAGTCAATTTGTGTATTCAAATCTTTCTTTCCCTTCCTCTCCTTGTAAAGCTTCAACCGCATTATTAGAGCTGTAGTTAATCGAAGTACCTCATTGTGTCTAAGTTTAGGTGTCGTGTGTCTTTCAAAATTTGCCCCAGCCAGAAGAAGGTCCTGATCGTTCTCCTTATGGAGTGATACAGTTTTGTCTATTTACTTTAGCATATATATATATGATCAAATGTTTTTCGGCCTACATTTTCAGATCTTGTGTTGATTATCAAGATAAATTATGTGTTGTTTATAAAATTGAGGTTATTTATTTGTTGTTTGTATAAGCCAGATTTGAGGGTCAATAATCGACACATTATTCTATGCAGCTAGGTGGGTTGTAACAAACCAAATCTACAGTGGCTTAGATAATGCACAGTGCAGTATAACAGTTGAGGCACTGAGTTTGTGACTGGAAAATGAACTGCCTTTGTATTTGGGGAACTTTTTGGGATAAAATTATTCTAAATCGGGATGCACAATTCTAAAACGGCTCCAAATCCAAACTAACACCAACAGCCACCTTATGACTCAAATAGCTTTTACTACTACACTAACAAAATAACTGTATAATGAATCAAACATATTGCACATCTAAATGTGTGTGCATGTGTTCTGTCTCTAATTAAAGAAAAGCATCTAAAGTAATAGAAAAAACACAAAATTAAAAACCGAATCAAAGGAATCACTTCTTTAAATCTTGCATCCTTTTATTTACTCTTCCTAAAATCCCATAATGTCGCTCTTCCTAACCAATCAATACATCATAGAAAAGAGGGCTAACAATCATAATAAAATAAACAATCCGTTTTGCTAACTTTTCGTCACAACATTCATAAAAAAATAGCACAAATATTAAAATTCTAATAATTATTACCTGTGCCAAAGTTGGTCTTGACTCAATCTGGTTCCTTTGCTAAGAATATAGACCAGAGAGAATAACCATTTCAGCCTAAAATCTACCAAATCCAGTTAATCAAAAAAGTCAAATACCTCAATATATTTTCATGGGAATGAAATCCTAATAATATATTCACCAAACAAAGTAAAATTATCAAAATAAAGTTGTATTTCATTATTATGCTATCTTCCAAAGTAATTATTAATATATATCCATGATGGCTTCATCAGATGATTATTCCACCGTTTCAATTCACACAAAAGCACGGTTCTATTTAGAACATCGGAATCCAGGTGTTGTTTTTTGGACAAGAAAGATTGTGTTAATGGTGGTGATGTTCCCTGACTAACAAAGGAATTGGAATTGGAGGGGGTAGTGGGCCTTTTGTTTTTCATAAATATTCTGCAGCCTACTAATTTTAGTGATGATGATAACGGTGGTGGCTAGTGGTGATGGTGGAGGAGTGAATGGTGATGGCAAATTAGCAATGCAGCGGTGGATGAGAGGGGCGAGCATGGGTCGCGGGTATTTCTATCCAAACCCGAATCGAACTAAAGCAATGATTCTCTCTAGTAATTGGATAACTGTTCTGGGATGCGAAACCCGAACCAACCCGTAGATCAGACTATATATTAATTAAATAAAACAATAATAATTTAAAATATATATGCCTTTTAATATGTTTGAATTTCAAGGTCTTTAGTATTTAATATGTTTGAATTTTAGAGCCCGTTTGGGAACGCACAAAAGTTACTTTTTTTTGACTTTTGAATTATGAAAAGTTACGATAAGTGTGTTTGGCACTATTTTTAAGAAGAGCTTTTAACTTTCCGAAAAGTTAATTCGTAGCTTTTGGAAGAAGTAGAAATAGATGACTTTTTCCTTTTTGATAAGTCATTTTATCACTTCCGTGAAAAAAAAAATTGATTTCAAAACAAAAAAATTTACTTTCGTTCTTGATTCTGTGGAAAAATGTTTCCTGTTTCTGCTGGAAATACTGGCCCTCCACCACCATTTTCACGCAAGGTTCCATCTTCTAGAAGTACTGGCCTTCCACCATCATCCTCACACGCAATATTCCATCTACTGGAAGTGTTGGCCTTCCACCACCATTTTCACGTAATGATTCATCTGTTGGAAGTATTGACTCTTCACCACCATCTTCTGTTCCATCTGAACCAGCATATATTCCTTCCAGGTATTTTTTTTTATCATTTTATCATTCTATTTTTATTATTAAATTTGTATTGAATATTTTGTATGCTATGAAATCTTAGTTTTAATTTTATTTTTTTATATGTGATTTTAATTTTATTTTTTTATATGTGATTTTATTTTTATACAACTTGCTATTATTTTTATAATTAGTTTTATAATTTTCTTTTTTTTTATGTTCTTCCCCAACAAATTCATGAAAGAAGAGATGGTGGCTCGAAATAGACCTGGAACACATTTTAACAAAGTTGGTTGGGCAAATTTAAAAATAAAATTCTTGAAAGAGACTGGTTTAAATTATAAGTCTAAACAATTTAAAAAAATTTAATATCCATTCTCTTATGTCAAAAAAATTGTATTTTTTGAGTTATTTATCCAAACGCTACAACTTTAAAATAAATACTTCTATAGTTAAAAATCCAAACACAAAATAACTTATTTATAAGCTACTATTAATAAAAGTCCTTATACTTTAAGCTCCTTTTTTCAAAAGAACTTATTTAAGTTTTTAATGTATTTAGTATTTAACATGTTTGGATTATTTTTATTAATGTTACATGTTTATTGTACTTACAAAATTTGTAAGATAAAAATTTTGTTTTTTTATTTCTTTTTAATGAATTTCTGTTTTATCGGATACTTAATTACTCGAACCGAACCAACCTGTTTTTAATCAGTTTGATTTGGTTCGGATACACACATAAAAAAACATAAATCCGAACCAAACCAAACCAATTACAATTCAATTGGTTCGGTTCTAATTTTTTCTTAAACCTGAACCAACCTGACCCGTATTCACCCTTAGACGATGGTTTGAATTATGAATTAGGGTTGAAAGGTGGTTGGATTGGAGGTAAAATTAAAAAAAAAATTGACTAACTTTTGACGGTAAAAAATTTAACACCTAAGAGAAAATTAAAATTTATTTTAAACGTTAAGGACATAATTAAATTAAATCAAATTAAATATTAAAAATAATTTTAAAAAATTATATACTTTTATTTTTTTGACAGTGCAGTTAGTTTGTTATGTCAAAGAAGAGTAGAGAAGAATTAACCAAACCAAAGCGTAGTCTAAGAAGTGAAAAATTTTGAATTTTACTTTAAACATAACCCTACGCAACTAAAGTACAGGGTCGTTTGGCTAGGTTTATAAGTGATTTTTTTTTATTTTTAACTTATGAAAATGTGTAGTATTAATGTCTGCTACAATTTTTAAAATAAAATTGTAATTTTTTAAAAAACTATTTTAGTGTTTAAGGAAAAGTTAAAAAAAATGACTTTTCTCATAATAAAAAGTTTTTTTTATCACTTTTTTCTTAAAATAAGTACTTTTAGAACTAAAAAACCAAATACAAAACTTATTTATAAGTTACTTTTAATGTAAATATTTATTGTTTAAACTATTTTTTCAAAAGTAACTTAATTAAGTTGTTTATTTAAATTGGCCGAATACAAATTTCTTATATTTATACCACTGTTCCACTTGTAACACACTAACACACTATTCTACTAATTGAATTGGGGGCACTAAACATGTTATACTTACTATACCATCATTCAATTTACATTGGGTCAAAAAAAATGTAAATTTACCATGCCTTCTAATTTTCAGCAAAGCAATGGTTTTCTTGGCCGAAACAATGTCAAACAAAAATAAGATGAATGGATAATATCTGTCGATAGTGGAAACAGAATCAATGTGAAAAACGGTATTGGCAGAAAAGCAAGAACGGAAATGAAAATTGGAACCCAATTTGAACCGTGGTAATATGTGATGAAAAAAGAAACACCAAACGCTATCATCATGCTTGTGATGGAAACGAATTGAGCAATCAACCCAAATAGAAGCTTGAAAGGCAATGATCTGAAGTAGTTATCCTCTGCATAACTTGAGTCGAGAATGGACAAGAACATTAGTATTGAAGCTGAAGATGATATAAGAGCGATTGCGTCGGAGATGGCGAATGTAAGGAACAATGGTTGCGTTAAATAGGTTGGGGTTCCCGTGGTGCTGTTGCGGCCACCGGGGAGGTTGAAGGTTGCAGCGAAGACTCCAGTGGCAATGAGTGTTGAAACAAGCATGCAGTTTTTGGCTGTGTTCTTGGTCCATGATGCTGCCTCTGTTAATAAGTCTTTGTGCTCCTCAGTGAATAATGCATGGGGTGTTTTGCCATCGCAATTTTTCAAGTCTTTGTATGATGGTAACATTATTTTCTCCACTTCCTAAAACATCAAAAATCAAACGAAAATGTTTGATAACTAAAAAAAATTAGTCAAAAGCAACCATAACTTATTTTATTTAGTATTCTTTAATTGTTACAACAATTAATAAATACTAAATAAAGCCAATTTTAACTGTCTTTTTCATCTCCCCAACATTACCAAAAATCAAAATATAATATACTTTATATTAATGCATGTACTACTTTCACTCCATGAATTAATGTTGCATAATTAAGTGGTGATGCTGATCAGAAATCACCAATTGTTCTAAGAGGAATGTTAGGGGACAATAATTTTGTTGAATAATGTGAATAACTATCAACTAAATAAAAATATATTATACTTTTAAATTTTAATATTAAAATAACTATCCGTATATTAGTAAAATGAACATCTGATATATCTATTGTTTACATTGTTTAATATTTTTATTATTTACCTATACTTTTCCTTGTTCTAATTAATGGTTACTAAAGGAGTATTGGAAAATTTAAGGAACTTATTGCATCAAATAAAGTCTTTTTAACCTAGTCTACTAACTTTAACATCGTTAAATTAAGAGAAATTATTTTAAGGATTTTGTCATCCACTTCCCATGCTAAATCTTATATTTAATTTAAATTTTCTATTCAAATATTCCATTTATATATCTTTAAAATGTGCTCCTAAAACATTTATCGACACAACACTTTCCACCTCATTTAGTCTGAGTTTTTATTTTGACAAGTAAAAATTCAATTTTTTTAAAAATATTAGATTGGATATTTTAATTTATAACAAATTTTTATTAGTAGAGAAATCTTTGAGACAAATTAGACCTTCTTAAGTTTTTATTTCTTGAGATGAATTAATTTGTTTTGTATAAATATTTTTTTATTAAATTGTCTTTATTTATTGGAGATTTATTTATTCAATACATATTAAAATTTTTGCCGAAAACGATAAGGAATCAAACTGAAAAGAATAATTCCAGAAACTTTCAAAATGTTATTAGAAATAAATTTATTCAAAATTCTTTGAAAATCAATTCTAACGTTTATTCGTTCATTTTTTATTACATGCTACAACCAAAATCAAGTTAATCTAGACTACAATGCCTTCAAACTTAAAATTTCCCCAAAAATTGAAAGAAAAAAAATCTGAATATATTGCATACCTGGAACCATAGTAGTTCATGTGTCATTTGAAGAGCCGGTCCAGAAATTCGTTTGAGCTGAGCTGAAGGTGCTAATTTTGCAGCATGATGCAACATATTGTTCTTTTCATGGTCTTCAAAAGTAACAATCAAATCTTTGGTGGCACCTATTTCATGTATAAGATTGAATATACTCGAATTGCGATGCAGAACAGCAATGTGGATTATGCTTCGATTTTCAGCATCCACTTCCCACATCAAATCAGGATCTGCTCTCATAAGCTCCGCAACAAACTTAAAATTTCCTAGTTTTGTGGCATCGAATGTTATTTGTGTTGGAAGACTTATCAATTCCCATACCTTTGTCTCTGTGTGATTCATGACAAGTATGTTCCAAAGTTTCCTAACAAGTTTGATCAATGGAGTCACACCTATATCAAACATACTTATTATTAGTATTAGAAATATAACTATTTATATTGCCTCTTCTCATCAGCATAAATTTTTGAAAGAAATGAAAGAAATGTTTTTTGAGGCAGCTATAGTTTTTCATTTTACTTACTTGATCCCATGACCAGGTTTCTAAGATTCCATGGACCTTGATGGGTAAAATCAGCAGGCTTTCGAGCCAAGATATGCAAACCCGTCTCATTCTCATCATTCTGAGCTGATGCTAGCCCTTTATTTTCTTCCAACATTTGTAAAGCCAAATCTGCACATTTATTGTCCAAAATTTAGGTTGTTGTTTGATAAACAATGTACTTATTGAAAAATGTTTTAACAACCATACTAGATGTATACAAATTAGTCACTCGTATATGGTAATTCGTATAAAATATATACTGAAATATAAAAACACATTGAAAATGAATTAAACAACCCATGTATAGTTATGGTAATGTACTCACCATACAAACCATTCTGGAGAAGAAGGAAGAAGATAAACCTCTTGTCTTCTTCATCTAATATGCCACTAGTCATGGGAAACAGATGCCTTGTCATACCATTTTTCCCCTGTAATGCAGCCAAGTAAAGAGGAGTCATCCCTACACCACCCCTTTTCTTTGGTAGCTCACCATTTTTCTTGATCATCATATCAGCGATCTTCATGTTCCCGGATGCGGCCGCGGAGCAAAAGGCATTGTTCTTGTTCTTATCTTTCAGTTCGAGATCATGTGGATCAAGTTTTTTTAGAAGCTCTTGGACAAAGTGAACATGGTTTGATCCTGCTGCAACTTGAAGTAGTGTTTTCCCACTCCTCTTTACTATGGCTGCTCTTAGCAGTCTATCATCTTGCTCTATCATGTGCTTAGCTGCATTCCAATCTCCTTTTAATGCTACCTTTAAAAGGGGTACGCATTTTTCGAAGTATATCCCTGAAGAATTTCAATCTCTAAATTTTATGAGTGACTTAATTTGATTATTGATTATCGATGCATGCCTAACTCACGGGTCAAAACAAATTCAACAATAGAGTATGAATCAGTTTACACTTTAAATATAGGAGAATACTTACATGAGGATGACATTGTGAATTTTTAGATGATTAATCAAACATATTTAGTCAAATATATCAACTCATTTAATTATTCACAATATTATTTTTATGTGAAGATGTCATCATAAGAATATTCACCTTAAATATATATGGGATATAGTATCTATAGTATTTATAAATAAACTATATTAAGTGTACACTAAAATCAACTGCTAAAATTAACTATTAGAATAGAATACACATTTAAAATGAGTTAAACTACACATATTTATACTATATAAATAGCTTTTTTTTATCGATACACTTTTTTTCCTTTTCTTAAGCATATTATCGCACTTTTAACAATTATTTGGTTAGAGTCCTTTTTAAATATAAAATCGTTATTTGGTTATGATGCCAAAATCCATTTTTTTTTATCAATTATTTGAGATAACTTAATATTTTTTAACTCTAAAAATTTACTAAATAACTCAATTATGGTGAAATAATACTAGAGAACTAATATTCTAACGGTTAATTTCAGCTAACACTATAGTTAATTGTCAAACAAAATCAATATAAAATCTATTAAAAATGAATTTATTTAAATTTGAATTTTGGATTTTTTTAATTTAATTTTAGATATTTTTTTACGTTAAATATTGACTATAATGTTAGTTGTGCAATATTAATTTTCAAATTTTTTTTCATTATGTTATTTCTTATAATTTCAATTACCTTTTTTAAATGTTGTAAGTTAAAGTTTCATAAATCAGAGTGTAGCATAGTTAGCAGCATAAAACTGGCTAATCTTCTATTATTAGTTAATCACATGGAACTTAGAGACAATAAAAAATCAATTCAAATAGTCTAAATTATTCTGTTTAGTATTTATTAAACATTAAAATAGATAAATTTTGACCTTTGGATTAATTTTTTATTATCTCCCTGATATTAGAGAGAGAGAGAGAGAGAGAGAGAGAGAGAGAGAGAGAGAGAGAGAGAGAGAGAGAGAGAGAGAGAGAGAGAGAGAGAGAGAGAGAGAGAGAGAGAGAGAGAGAGAGAGAGAGTTACCATTATCTTGTATTAGTTCAGAGGAAGAGCATTCATCATTTGAAACAATCTGCACTACATGTGATTGGAGTGATGATTGAGAAGAAGCAATAATATCAACCATCTCTACTTGTGACGATGCTGCTGCTGCTGTTGAGTTAGCAACTACCTTTGCCATTATTTTCGCTTTCAAATTCCTTTAAAACAAATTAAAATTAATATTTCACTTGTTCACTTACGCAGAAGCTAAAAGTTCATGAACACTGGATTATGTAGTAGATCTATATTAACTTTCATGTACAAAAGAAGGAAAAAAGTGACAAATTTTGCTTTAATTTCATCTATTATTATCTTTTTAATCAACGGTTCAAGCCTTCAAGTTAATAAACCTCTCACACTAATAATATATAATAATAAATCTCTCACACTACTTTAACATATCTTGTCTCTTTTCTAATAGCATTTCATCATGTGATGGCAAATTATGAACCAAAGTTTTTCACCCAATAAATAAATAAAAATAATCAAATTATTTTTCTCAAAAATGAATCTAATGAAATTAACATACATATATAAATGATTATTTTATATTATTCTGCATATATATATATATATATATATATATATATATATATTCTTTTTGAAATAAAGATAATGCACATGCTCATTTTATTTTCTTTGTGTCATTTAATTTATTTAGAAAAAGAATTAATAATAAAAATAATTAAATTTTAAATTTTTTAATCATAAATTAAATTTAAGCTAAAAAACAAGCATACATATATAAATTTAAGCTAAAAAAACAAGCATACATATATAAATTAAAGATAATGCATATGCTCATTTTTTACATATATATGTTTGTGCCTTTTAACCTTTTTAGCTTAAATTTAAATTTTTGATGATTAAAAAATATAAAATTTAATTTTTTCATTATTAATTCTATTTCTAAATAAATTGAATGACATAAAGAAAATAAAATGAGCACGTGCGTTATTTTTATTTCAAAATATATATATATGTGGGTGTAGAATAATATAAAATAACCATTTATGTATGTTAATTTCATTAGATTCAATTTTGAGAAAAAATGATTTGATTGCTTTTATTTATTTATTGGGTGAAAG
Source organism: Arachis hypogaea (assembly GCF_003086295.3). NCBI lineage: Eukaryota > Viridiplantae > Streptophyta > Magnoliopsida > Fabales > Fabaceae > Arachis > Arachis hypogaea. The sequence continues at coordinate 25,857,471 of NC_092039.1, forward strand.
ATTCTGAAATATAATTTGTCAGCACATAATGTTATGTTATTAGAAAAGAGACAAAATATCTTAAAGTAGTGTGAGAAGTTTATTATTAATTTATTATATATTATTATTTTATTAGTATGAGAGGTTTATTAGTGTGATAGGAATAGCATTTATTGAAATGCTTTTGATATTATATGTTCCGATCCATTTTCACTGGCAAGCACTTTTAAACGGGAAAAATATTTCAATCCCACTGCCTAACCAATAAGAATTTTATCAATTTTTGTGAATTTTTTTTATAATTGTGTTTAATAAAAATATCTTTATAAATGTGTCTAATAAAAATAAATATTTTTTTATGATTGTATTTAATAAAAATATTTTTATAAAAATATTTTTAAAATATATTTCTTTATATATGTATCTTCTAATAAAAATATCTTTGATATTAATTATTATTGACAATAAATTAACAGTATTCTATATTTTTTTAAAATTTTTTTCCTCTTATGTTTTACCGATGTGAAATACAAAATGGTTAATAATTTTATCTTTTTTTACAATTGAAGTGTACAAAAATTGATCTTTTTATTTTCGCATTCCTTAATCGTAAAAAATATAATTAAATATATAAAATAATATAATTTTTTATTTTATTTAAACTAATAATAATAACTTTTTTATTTAAATAAGAAAAACGAAACTTATAACCTTGATCTTGTAATTTCAATTTATATTTTACACTATAAATAATACTATCTAAGTTGTTAATACAATGGAGTTAATTATATGTATGATATTTTATATTTTTTTATATTCTTCAAACTCATTTAAAGAATATATAATAAAAGATCATATTGTATATTTTTTTATGAAAAAAATATATATTAAGAAAATCCAGTTTTTTACCCTCACTCACGGTGGTTTAGAAATTGGTGTTATGATATATTATTTTCATGTTTGACGGGCTGTCCCCCATATATGATTGTCCATTTGTCCTATTCATTCTGTCGTTATTATTTCAGCAACTTGAACAAAGAACTACACTACGTGTATTCACCTGATTAGTCACACCATTCCCTATTAATCTATTATTTTTATTTTCACCATCACAAAATATATTTTTGGATACATTCTTTTATATTTTATATAGTAATTTTTATGTATTTTATAAAATAATTTCATCTATTTAATACACTTTATTTTAACAAAGTAAAAAAGAAAATAATATATATATATATATTATGAAAAAAGTTGAATAAATAACTTTTTTCCCCATATATTATGAATCATTTTTGGCTATTGACTTGCAAAACAAAAGTCTTTGCAATACACATGAGACACCTTAAAATCATCCCAAAATGACTTTATTAATTGCATGATTTTCCGAAGGCGGCTGTCTTCCTATGCCCGCTTGCTAAAGTGAAGCTTTTCTGTTCTGAATGGGTAGAGGGTATTTAGGAAAACACAGGAAGGAAGAAAAGAAAGAGAACGCATCAAGATTTAAAAATTATCTAGAGTATATATTAAAAAATAAAAATTATTCCGAGAAAATTAAAATTGAGAGGGTATAAAACTCATTTGTTTAGACTTATATGATTGGACTAATGTATTATCTGATGATTCTGATACCATATTAAAAGTGTCATGAAAATTAAAGTGGAGAACAAAGAAGAAAGAACAAAGAGAAGAATAGTGCCTATATATGTAGCTAGCAGTAGAAGAAGTGGATAAGTAACTGATCTAACTACCCAACGTTAGTAACTGAATATCGTAACAGAATTACAGAATCATTCTGGCAAAAACATTAGGAGAAACTGAAAAGGAGAATATGGGAATCGGAATATTACCTATTATTATTTTAATTTGCCCACGGAACCTTTATATTCTTAGAAGTGCCTTCAGTTCCAGAGAGAGAGAAAGAGGGGACTGAAATCCCAACCAGATGCTTCGGAAAATATATCTGCATACAACAAGAGTTTTCCAAACATTCAGTGCATATATTGCTTTCAAGTTTCAACACTTGTTGATGTGCAGTTTTGCACTCACCACCATGAATTTGAAACTGCTGATGAAGCTTCCTATTTTCTGTCACGCGAAAAACTCTAGTTAAATATACAGAAAGGTAAAGAACCTATCTAAATATAATTGATTAATTGTTCACAGGACAACAGCATTTATCTAATGAATATTATAGAAAACATGAAAAAATATAAAGATGATAAAATGGGACCGATAGATACATGGTTTGGAGTATAATAGTATATACTATATAGTGTCCAAATGGAAATTCTAAACAAAGAAACAACTTGTGCATCACATGGTTATGGTTTCATATTTTTACGGTGTGGTCCCGGTTTTTCATTATATGAATTTGAGGTTATTACTTAAATTCGTGCGTGAAAAATTACCCGATCTTAGTTTTCGAATGATTTTTTTAATTAAATTAGTCTTTAAAAGATAAAATGTTAGTTAAATCAGTTCTTCCATTAGATGGATGATGACGTGTCACGTTAAGTGCTACGTGGCATTATGACGTGACACGCTATGTGGCATGTCAGTGACACGTGGCAGATTACATGTCACTTGACATGTAAAAATATTTTTTATAGTCAAAATAGTTCTTAAAAGTTCAGACGTAAATCATTTTTATCCTTCAAATTTTAAAAATTAGTGAAACTAGTCCTTATATAATTTTTTTTATAATATTAAATTTATAATATTTTTTATATTATTAATTTTAATATTATTTTTTAAACCTTAATAAACAAAATTCTCTTTACATAAAATAATAAAAATAATTAAATTTTTATAAAATTATTTTGTCATTTGTATTTTAAAATTTTACATTTTCAAATTGTAATTTTTTATGTAAATTTTTTTTATTTAAATGAGTTTATCAAATTATTGCTATTATATATTTAAAAATTTAATATTTTAAATTTTACTAAATAATATAGTAATTATTTTAAATTTTAAATCTTTTAAATTTTTTAAAATTATAATTTTTATTATTGTTTAATTTATATAGTAAAACTCAATAATTAAAAAACTGATTTATGAAATCACTTTTTGAATCTTAATATTCTAATATAATTTTTTAAATATTTTATTTAAAATAAAAGGAATTTTATTTTAATACGAAGCATTTTTAAATATTTTATTTAAAACAAAAGAAATTTTATTTTAATACGAAGCATATCTATTTATATAATATACTAGTGCAGAGTAGTCTGTGTTATGCATAGGTATAATGTTTCCTATTTTATTTTATCTCATTAATTTGTGAAATTAAAAGAAAAATTATATAATCTATCTCAAACATATGAAACACACAAAAATTGATTATGATTTTTGCACGTATTACGCTTAAGAAGCAATTCGTTTATAATAATAATAATAATAATAATAATAATAATAATAATAATAATAATAATAAAGCAACAAATTTTTAATATTTTGTAAAGTTTTGGAATTGAAGCAAAATTTGTGGATCTTCTTGAATTTTAACTCTAAGTATCATTACCATTATATCCTATATGTAAGTAATACCGTAATGAAAAAAAAAAGACGTAGTAAAAAAATAGTGGTATAACTTTGTTTAGGTTAACATACATAAATTTTGATTTTGAGCATATAACTTTGTTTAGGTTAATAAATACATACATTATTTCAATTTTAAGAAGAATTAAAGGAGAGAGATAATTTTATTTAAAAAATTTTTAAGAAGAAAAAATACAATTACTAATATTTTGTTTGTCAATTATTAATGTCATTGACCTACCATGTGACCTGTCACATCATCATGCCATGTGGCACTTAACGTGACACGTCATCATCTAACGGACTAATTTGACTTATATTTTATCTTTCAGGACTAATATGATTAAAAAAATCATTCGAGGACGAAAATGAAGATCGCGTGATCTTTTAGGGACGAATTTGAGCATTAATCCCATAAATTTGTCTACACCTTTTGTAGTGGGGGATTTTTTTAAATAAATAATTTAAATATTTTATTTACAGATATAGATAATTTGTAATAAATTTATTAATTTTTATTTTTTTATATATTTTGTTTATCGTGCAAATGAATTAATATAGCTTATATCTTATATACATTCATTTACACTGTAAACCATATATATAAAACTTAAAAAATACATATATCTTATTTACAATATATGTGTATTTATAAATATAAAAATATAATTTTTAAAAATAATAAAAAATATTAATAATTTAATTTAGACTAATTTAAAAAATAAAAATTGATATATTTTATTATTATTTAGATCAACTTTAATTAATTTATATCTTATTTATATTTTAAATTTTAAATTAATAACTTTATTTGTTTATACTGATTTTTTACAAATAGTACATTTCAAATAATAAAAAGGATGAAATATTATATTTCAAATAATAGAAAAAATTCATAATTTTAAAATAATAGGAGAAAAATATTGTTTTAAATTTTAATTTTTTTATTAGTGGATAATTATGTGCAAATCACGTAATTAGAAAGTGTCCATTTAAAATCAATTTCTAAAAACCAATACAGTTAAATTAATATTAAAAAAAAAATAAAAAATTAAAAAAATTGATAAACAAAATTTTAACAATATATAATTAAAATTTTTTATTATAACAAAATTTTAAAATTTTTTTATGTAGAATACTAATTTAAATGTGTTAGCTTCTACCATAACTTAATTTTTGTTACATGTACTCATTGGTACAAATAAAAATTTTTAATATAACAAAATTTTTAAAACTTTTATATGTTTTTTATTCTGGTTGAGTACTAATTTAAATATATTAGTTTTTAAGAAAATAATATGCTGTTTTAAATGGACAATTTTAAAATGGATAATTTTAAATTATATGATATATTCAATTGTCTACTAATTAGTCTATGGCCTTTATTATTTTAAAATCGTCTATCTTCTCTTGTTCGATTTGTAAGAGTTCAGTATAAACAAATAAATTTATTAATTTAAAATTTAAAATATAAATAAGATATAAATTAATTAAAGTCGATCTAAATAGTAACAAAATATATTAATTTATTATTTAAATTGGTCCAAATTAAATTATTAATATTTTTTATTATTTTTAAAATTATATTTTTATATTTATAAATATAAATAACTCGTTTATAATGTAAACGAGATATGTATATTTTTTAAATTTATATATTTTATTTATAGTGTAAATGAAATATAAAAAATATTAATTTATTTATACTGTAAATAAAAAATATAAAAAATAAAAATTAATAAATATATTATAAATTATTGATATTCGTAAATAAAATATTTAAATTATTTATTTATAAATTACTGATGTTCGTCCAAGAAGATAGACAAATGAAAGAAAAGGTAAGTCAGATTAAGGAGGAAAAAATGGACTTTTCCTTCTAATGATATGGTTTAATGTTGCCACTAAACCTTATTAAATATTTAAATTAGTATCAACCACTGGATGATGTTGTATTCATATAATCACATAGTAGTGTATGACGAGGCATCCAAGGATTTCATTAATTTAATTAAAATTAGGGGGCACATGATTTGAAACAAGCTATCGTGCGATGAGGATTAAAGAAATATTAGCAAAAAGAAGAGGAATAATATATAATAATCGGTGTAACTAGGTATTCATCAGAATTATATTTTAATCGACTATTATTTATTGTAATAATTATTTTTAAATATTATATATATTTCAAATTTTCTTTCATATATTTAAATTTTAAAATTACAGTTGGGTTATATATTTAAACAATTTTTTATCAAAGTCCATAGAAAAACAATACAAACTCTGCAAAGTATGAAAAAAACTATTTTTATTATATTCATTTAAATTTTTGTAAATCTCACGTTTCTTTTAGTTCTTTTAGGTTTAGTGGATTGAGTTGGTTCATTTAGTAGACTAACTTATTCTGATTTCATTTTTTTTAACTAGGACATACAAATAAAAATTTGTTGTTATTTTCTTTTTCTGATATATAATTCAGTTCATCACTTACTTTAATTGTTTGAGTTCATTTGCAAGAAGAAATAATTTAAAATGTGATTTTTTTGCTAATTTAATGTTTATCACGTTTTATTCAAACATGAATATTAATCAGTTCATTGGAGTTACTGATTTACATTCACTTAATTGTTAAGTGTTCACTTGAGTTCATATGCATGCAGAAATGTTTTTCTTCATAATTTAATGTTTATCACGTTTTATTCAAACATGAATAAAAATCGGTTCATTGGAGTTGGTGATTTACATTCACTTGATTGTTAAGTGTTCACTTGAGTTCATATGCATGTAGAAATATTTTTTTTATGATTTAATATTTATCATGTTTTATTCAAACATGAATAAAATTCGGTTCATTGAAATTGGTGATTTACATTCACTTGATTGTTAAGTGTTCACTTGAGTTCATATGCATGCAGAAATATTTTTCTTGATGATTTAATGTTTATCACGTTTTTTCAAACATGAATTGAATTTCAGTTCATTGAGGATCTGAGTTAGGTTCACTTGATTCAAATATGCATGCTTGTGCTTGTCGATGTATTGACCAACTGTTTTTGTCCTTATAGCAAAAATGAAAAAGATGATGGTGACAAAAAAGGAGAAGACGCGCTATAACGTATGCATATTCACATTAAATAAACTCTATTTTTGTATTATAAATATATTATAACATACTGTTTTAAAATCTTGCAGAAAACTCACGATCTCAGATGCCAAACAAAAGCAATAGCAAGGGTGTTCAAGGAAATGAGTTAGCAAAAGAAAGATATTATCGAAGAAATGGGATTCGATGCACTAGCACATGTTTCGGAAATGAACGTCTCTCACAAGTTATTAAGAAAATCGATTGGTTGCTATGATAACTATTATGGATACTTGGACACTCTATGGCAGAATATACATAACATCTGTCGAGGTAGCAGATGCGCTGGGCATAAATTACGGCGGTAATATACTTTTCACCTTGTGCTTTATTCGGTTCTGTAGTTGCTTTATTTTTGGTTCATTTGAATATAGAAAATAAAACTAAACATTTTTGACTGATTTGTTACTATTAAAATATTTTAGGGGATCGTTTTCCTAAAAAAAATTGGGTACAGCAAACTCAGTGAGGAAAACAAGCAGATAATTGACATTTTCAAAGGTGCTATATATATTGGCATCTTTGACAAAATCTGTCCTTAATATGAGTGTTGAAGGGGAGGAGAACTAGAAAAAAATTCAAGAGGACTTTTGTCGTCTTTGTCCAGAAGTGCTTCTTGCTGCCGACGACAGTAAGCACAGCCTCCCCAATCCATAAGCCGCCTGCCCTTTGTGTGGACAACATCCGACAATGAAATTGGGCAACCCATGTGCTGAGCTTATTGAGGAAGGGTATCGAAGCCCATAGACAAGGAAAGAAACAGTCCGTTGATGGCTGCATCTTTGTTTTGATGATAATATATTTTCATGAATCCAAGTTACCTCGGTTGGACGCACCTGACGCTCCTGGGCAACTGTGGGTGGCCTACTGAACACAGAGAAATCTGCTCAACTGAATTGTAAGGAAGCAACTGATAGAATGGTAAATTAAACAAAATTTTTTTCTTGAAAATTCGTTTCAGATGCTTTTAAAATACACTGTTAACTAAATAAGTTTGTGTTTTAGGAACTTGTATATAGAACAGAATCAAAGGGTAGAAAGACAGCAAAAATGTCCAAAACAATTTTTCTAAAGGGAAAAAGAAGGAAAAGAAAAAGAAAGAAAATTGTTGTTTTGGATTCGTCTTCAGAAGAAGACAGTTTTTCTAAATCTGAATCTGAGTATACTTCTCACCATCCCTTGTTGAAAACTATTTATTTATTTAAACTTTTATCTTGTTATTTTAATGAAACATTTTGCATGTGTCGCAGAAAAGAAGAAGAAAGTGAGCAACCACCGCCAAGGGAAAGAAAACAATCGCAGAGGGTGGTGAAAAAAAAAGCAAATAAGGAAGATTGTTCCGATAGATTTGAAAAGCACAAGTGAATCTAAAAATTAGTAAGTTTGGGAAATGATTATTTTCGGTTCTTTGATGTGTTTGTGACGTTACGATTCTTGTTAGTAAAGAATTTTGTAAAAATATAGTCGCGTTGTGAGTATAGATTCTAAACCAACAGAAAATCCCTTCGTACAAACGTTTTGGTTGTCACAAGTAACAGAACCCAATAAATTTATAAACCGAAGTATTCAAACCTCGGGTCATCTTCTCAAGGAATTGCAGGAAAGTATGATTATTATTGGTTATGGAAAAAATAGTGTTTGGGTTTGAAAAAAGGTTTTAAGCAAGAGAAATAGATTGCAAGAAATTAATAAATTAATAACTAATAAAACTCTTGGCAATGTATGAAAACTAGAAGTTCTATCCCAGTTATCCTTATCAATTGTGATGAGAATTAGATTTTTTCTCCCACTAAGTTAACCTCTAACTATGAAGGTAAGTCAAGTGGATGGAATAAGTTTGGTTCCTCAGGTCCTAGTCTTTCCTTGGAAAAGGCTAGAGTTAGTGGAACTCGAGTTAATTCTTGAAGAATTCCAATTTTCAGTCAACAATGAGTTTGACAACTCAAGAGTTACCAATTAATCAACCAAGGCCAAAAGAGAAGAAAATCTACTTGAATGAAAATAATTTGGATAGGGCCCAAGCATCAATAACATAAATTAGAGAAAACAATCATAAGTCTGAAATACCTCAAATTATATTAATTAAGAAAATTCTAACATGAATGGTTCATAAGCCAAATAGGCAACATAAGTAATACAAGCATTAAAGTATCTGAAAATTAAAGAGAAATATAAAGTAAAAGGAATATTGAACCTGATGAAGATGAGATAATTCCTAATCCTAATAGAAATCCTAATCCTAAATCCTAAGAGAGAGGAGAGAACCTCTCTCTCTAAAAACTACATCTAAAACCTAAAATTGAATTATGATCTGATATGAATTCTCTCCTCTTGAGTATCTGCATGTTCCCTGACTTTAATCTGTGTTTCTGGGCTAAAAACTGGGTTGAAATGCGGCCCAGAATCTCTGCCAGTGACTTTTGTAATTTTTCAGATCGCGCCCGTTATGCGGCCGCGTCGTCCACGCGATCGCGTCACTCAGCGTTTTTCGTACCACGCGTGCGCGTCGTCCACACATTCGCATCATTCGTGCAGTTTCCAGTCCGCGCGGTCGCGTCAGGCACGCGAACGCGTCACTCTGATTTCTTCCATTTCGCGCGGTCGCGTGAGCCATGCGACCGCGTGACTTCTCGCTGGTCATCTCCTCAATTCCTTGTGTTCCTTCCATTTTTGCACGCTTCCTCTTCATTCTCTAAGCCATTCCTGCCCTATGAAGCCTGAAACACTTAACACACAGATCAAGGCATCGAATGGTAATAAGAGAGGATTAAGATTAGCTAAATTAAGACCAAAGAAGCATGTTTTCAATCATAGAATATTTTTATCAGTTTGTATGATGTTTATTTGGTTTAGTTTTGCTTATATTTGCTGAAAATTGTTCATGTGTGCTTGTTAAGTTAATTACAACTCTAATATTTGTCTCTAGTATAGATTCGATGTATTTTTTTTGATGATTTACTCTATTTACCACATATTTATCTGTTAAATTAAAGTTTTATCTTGTTATTTTAACAAAACATTTTGTATGTGTTGCAGAGAAAAACAAAAATCAAGAAAATGCTGCCACAGAAAAGAAAACAACCATAGAGGGTGGCAAAAAAATAAACCAAAATAAGAAAGCTTGTTTTGACGGATTTAGAAAGTAAAACTGAATTTAAAAAGGAGTAAATTTCTGAAATGATTATTTCAGTTCATTGATACATTTATTTTAGGTTTATTGATACTTATTGTATGAATTTTTAGAAGTTAACAAGTAGAGGTTAGGGCTGCTACAAAAAGAAAAGAAATGATGGAGCTGATAAAAGAAAAAAGATCAAAGAGAAAAAATGATGGAGCTCAAAAAACAAATGTTGCTTCGGATGACTTTCACTCAACAGATGCCTGAAATGATTTATCGCACACGTAAGATTCAGCTTTTTATATAAAGTTCTTTTTTTTTGTTTGCTAACTTTTTCTAAAACCTCTTGTAATTTCTCTGGATTTACTGAATAATATTTATTTTTTTCTTAGACTGCTGACTGTAAATTCGGGCAGCGAACCTCCGTTAAAAACTCAGACGAGCTCGATGCCATCTGTAAATGCACCAGCCAATACCAAGTAAATTCGGTTCATTTTTTAGGTTTGAGGTTCATTGGATTCCAAAAATAAATTTGATGTGTTTTTAATCTTTTCCTTTTAATCTTGGATGATGATTTTAATTTGGTGATGAGCGGATAATTTGTACGCTTTTTGGCATTGTTTTTAGTATGTTTTTAGTATGATCTAGTTAGTTTTTAGTATGTTTTTATTAGTTTTTAGTTAAAATTCACTTTTCTGGACTTTACTATGAGTTTGTGTGTTTTTCTGTGATTTCAGGTATTTTCTGGCTGAAATTGAGGGACCTGAGCAAAAATCTGATTCAGAGACTGAAAAGGACTGCAGATGCTGTTGGATTCTGACCTCCCTACACTCGAAGCAGATTTTCTGGAGCTACAGAAACCCAATTGGCGCGCTCTCAACGGCGTTGGAAAGTAGACATACTGGGCTTTCCAGCAATATATGATAGTCCATACTTTGCCCAAGATTTGATGGCCCAAACCGGCGTTCAAAGTCACCCTCAGAAATCCCAGCGTTAAACGCCGGAACTGGCACCCAAATGGGAGTTAAACGCCCAAACTGGCATAAAAGCTGGCGTTTAACTCCAAGAGAAGTCTCTGCACGAAAAATGCTTCATTGCTCAGCCCAAGCACACACCAAGTGGGCCCGGAAGTGGATTTTTATGTCATTTACTCATCTCTGTAAACCTTAGGCTACTAGTTTTCTATATATAGGACCTTTTACTATTGTATTTTCATCTTTTGATCACTTTAGATCTCTAGATCATCTTTGGACGTCTAGTTTTTTGATCATTTTGGGAGGCTGGCCATTCGGCCATGCCTAGACCCTGTACTTATGTATTTTCAACGGTGGAGTTTCTACACACCATAGATTAAGGTGTGGAGCTCTGCTGTACCTCGAGTATTAATGCAATTACTATTGTTCTTCTATTCAATTCCGCTTGTTCTTGTTCTAAGATATCACTTGTTCTTCAACTTGATGAATGTGATGATCCGTGACACTCATCATCATTCTCACCTATGAACGTGTGACTGACAACCACCTCCGTTCTACCTTCGATTGGGTGAATATCTCTTGGATTCCTGATTGCACGATGCATGGTTGATCGCCTGACAACCGAGTGCTCGCCTGACAACCGAGCCAACCATTCCGTGAGATCAGAGTCTTCGTGGTATAGGCCAGAACTGATGGCGGCATTCAAGAGAATCCGGAAGGTCTAACCTTGTCTGTGGTATTCTGAGTAGGATTCAATGATTGAATGACTGTGACGTGCTTCAAACTCCTAGCAGGCGGGGCGTTAGTGACAGACGCAAAAGAATCGCTGGATTCTATTCCGGCCTGACCGAGAACCGAGAGATGATTAGCCATGCTGTGACAGAGCATAGGAACATTTTCACTGAGAGGATGGGAGGTAGCCACTGACAACGGTGAAACCCTACATAAGCTTGCCATGGAAAGGAGTAAGAAGGATTGGATGAAGACAGTAGGAAAGCAGAGAGACGGAAAGGAAGGCATCTTCATGCGCTTATCTGAAGTTCCTACCAATGAATTACATAAGTACCTCTATCTTTATCTTTATGTTTTTATGCGTTCATCACCATATCCATTTGAGTTTGCCTGACTAAGATTTACAAGATGACCATAGCTTGCTTCATACTAACAATCTCCGTGGGATCGACCCTTACTCGCGTAAGGTTTATTACTTGGACGACCCAGTGCACTTGCTGGTTAGTTGTGCGAAGTTGTGTAATGCCATGGTATTGAACACCAAGTTTTTGGGGTTCATGACCGGGGATTATGAGAGTTGTGAAAAGTATTGTTCACAATTTCGCGCACCAAGTTTTTGGCGCCGTTCCCGGGGATTGTTCAGTTTAGACAACTGACGGTTCATCTTGTTGCTTAGATTAGGTATTTTTTTTCTTCAGAGTTCTTAAGAATGAATTCTAGTGTTTCAAGGTGATGTTCTTATCATCACCAAAGCTGATTGATCTTCATCAATTTAGCTCTTGAATGCAATGTTCTGCTGAAGCTTGGCTGACCATGTCTAATTCCTTTAGACTGAAGCTTTAGACTAACATTGCATGATTCCTGGAATTCTCATTAAGAATTTTGATATCTTTTTCCACTTAATTTTCGAAAATCACACAAAAAATTTACAAAACCATAAAATCCAAAAATTTCTTGTTTGAGTCTAGAGTCTCATTTTAAGTTTGGTGTCAATTACATGCATTCATTCATGTGTCTTAAGGATCTTCAAGTAATTCTTGATGATTTTCGTGCTCTGATCTTTGAATTCTATTGACTTGAGTGTTTTGTGTGTCTCATATGCATTCTCATTAGTGTCAGTAGTATACAAACTGCTAAGTTTGGTGTCTTGCATGCATTATTATTTGATTCTTGTTGCATTTTGATTTTTCCTTATTATTAAAAATCCAAAAATATTTTTTTTATTTGTGTCTTCTCAAGTCAATAATACAGAGAATTGAAGATTCAGAACATACAGCAGAGGAATTACACAGAAAAGCTGGGCGTTCAAAACGCCCAGTGAAGAAGGACAGACTGGCGTTTAAACGCCAGCCAGGGTACCTGGTTGGGCGTTTAACGCCCAAAAGGGTATAGTTTTGGGCGTTAAACGCGAGAATGTGCACCATTCTGGGCGTTTAACGCCAGGATGGCTAAAGGGGGAAGATGTTGTTTTCAAATCAAATTTTTTTCAAGTTTTCAAAGTTTTTCAAAATCAAATTTTTTTTTCAAATCAATTTTTCAATCAAATCTTTTTCAAAATCAATTTCTTTCCATTTTTAAAAATACTTGCTATCAATTAATGATTTGATTCAACATTTCAAGTATGTTGCCTTTTCTGTTGAGGAAGGTTTAATGTTTGAATCATATCTTTTCTTGTTAGCCAAGTTTTTAATTTTTAAAATCAAATCTTTTTAAAATGTTTTCCAAATCATATCTTCTCAATCACATCTTTTTAAAACTAATCATATCTTCTTAACCACATCTTTTTCAAAATAGTTTTCAATCAAATCTTTTTGATTTCTAATTTCAAAATCTTTCTCAAAAATCACTTGATTTCTTCTCCACTTTCATTTTCGAAAATCAAGTAGTGTTTTCAAAAATTTTTTCAAAATCTTTTACTTAATTTTCGAAAATTACTTCCCTCCTTCTCACATCCTTCTATTTATGGACTAACACTATCCCTTAATGCAAAATTCGAACTCCATCTTCTTTGATAAGTTCGAATTTTCTACTTCTGTCTTCTACTTTTCTTTTCCTCTGACACCTCAAGGAATCTCTATACTGTGACATAGAGGATTCCATATTTTCTTGTTCTCTTCTCTTTCATATGAGCAGGAGCAAAGACAAAGGCATTCTTGTTGAGGCTGATCCTGAACCTGAAAGGACCTTGAAGAGAAAGCTAAGAGAAGCCAAAGCACAACTCTCTTTAGAGGACCTGACCGAATTCTTCAAAGAAGAAGAACTCATGGCAGCCGAAAACAACAACAATGCCAACAATGCAAGGAAGGTGCTGGGTGACTTTACTGCACCTACTCCCGATTTCTATGGGAGAAGCATCTCTATCCCTGCCATTGGAGCAAACAACTTTGAGCTTAAGCCTCAATTAGTTTCTCTAATGCAACAGAATTGCAAGTTTCATGGACTTCCATTGGAAGATCCTCATCAGTTCTTAGCTGAGTTCTTGCAAATCTGTGACACTGTCAAGACTAATGGGGTTGACCCTGAGGTCTACAGACTTATGCTATTCCCTTTTGCTGTAAGAAACAGAGCTAGGACATGGTTGGACTCTCAACCTAAAGAAAGCCTGGACTCTTGGGAAAAGCTAGTCAATGCCTTCTTGGCAAGGTTCTTTCCACCTCAAAAATTGAGTAAGCTTAGAGTGGAAGTCCAAACCTTCAGACAGAAGGAAGGAGAATTCCTCTATGAAGCGTGGGAAAGATACAAACAATTAATCAGAAAGTGTCCCTCTGACATGCTTTCTGAATGGAGCATCATAGGTATTTTCTATGATGGTCTCTCTAAACTGTCCAAGATGTCTTTGGATAGCTCTGCTGGAGGATCTCTTCATCTGAAGAAGACGCCTACTGAAGCTCAAGAACTGATTGAAATGGTTGCAAATAACCAATTCATGTACACTTCTGAAAGAAATCCTGTGAACAATGGGACTAGTCAGAAGAAAGGAGTTCTTGAGATTGACACTCTGAATGCCATTTTGGCTCAGAATAAAATATTGACCCAACAAGTCAATATGATTTCTCAAAGTCTGTCTGGAATGCAAAATGCACCAAGCAGTACTAAGGAGGCTTCATCTGAGGAAGAAGCCTATGATCCTGAGAACCCTTCAATGGAAGAGGTGAATTACATGGGAGAACCCTATGGAAACACCTATAATCCTTCATGGAGAAATCATCCAAATTTCTCATGGAAGGATCAACAGAGACCTCAACAAGGTTTCAACAACAATAATGGTGGATGAAACAGGTTTAGCAATAGCAAGCCTTTTCCATCATCTTCTCAGCAACAGACAGAGAGTTCTAAGCAGAATAACTCTGACTTAGCAACCATGGTCTCTGATCTGATCAAAACCACTCAAAGTTTCATGACTGAAACAAGGTCCTCCATTAGAAATTTGGAGGCACAAGTGGGTCAGCTGAGCAAGAAAATTACTGAACTCCCTCCTAGTACTCTTCCAAGCAATACAGAAGAAAATCCAAAAGGAGAATGCAAGGCCATCAACATGGCCGAATTTTGGGAGGAAGGAGAGGCAGTGAACGCCACTGAGGAAGGCCTCAATGGACGTCCACTGGCCTCCAATGAGTTCTCCAATGAGGAACCATGGGAATCTGAGGCTCAAAATGAGACCATAGAGATTCCATTGGACTTACTTCTGCCATTCATGAGCTCTGATGAGTATTCTTCCTCTGAAGAGGATGAGTATGTCACTGAGGAGCAAGTTGCTAAATACCTTGGAGCAATCATGAAGCTAAATGACAAGTTATTTGGAAATGAGACTTGGGCGGATGAACCTCCTTTGCTCACCAAGGAACTGGATAACTTGTCTAGGCAGAAACTGCCTCAAAAGAGACAGGATCCTGGGAAGTTTTCAATACCTTGTACCATAGGCACCATGACCTTCAAGAAGGCCTTGTGTGACTTAGGGTCAAGTGTAAACCTCATGCCTCTCTCTGTAATGGAGAAGTTAGGGATCTCTGAGGTACAAGCTGCAAAAATCTCACTAGAGATGGCAGACAACTCAAGAAAACAAGCCCATGGACTTGTAGAGGATGTTCTGGTTAATGTTGAAGACCATTACATCCCTACTGATTTCATAGTCCTAGAGACTGGGAAGTGCATGGATGAATCCATCATCCTTGGCAGACCCTTCCTAGCCACAGCAAAGGCTGTAATTGATGTTGATAGAGGAGAGTTGATCATTCAAGTGAATGAAGAATCCTTGGTGTTTAAGGCTCAAGGATATCCCTCTGTCATCATGGAGAGGAAGCAAGAAGAGCTTCTCTCAAAGCAGAGCCAAACAGAGCCCCCACAGTCAAACTCTAAGTTTGGTGTTGGGAGGCCACAACCAAACTCTAAGTTTGGTGTTGAACCCCCACATTCAAACTCTAAGTTTGGTGTTGGGAGGTCCCAACATAGCTCTGAGCATTTCTGAGGCTCCATGAGAGTCCTCTGTCAAGCTACTGACATTAAAGAAGCGCTTGTTGGGAGGCAACCCAATGTTTTATATTTTATCTATTTTCTTTTGTTATTTTATATTTTTTGTAGGTTAATGATCATGAGAAGTCACAAAATCAATAAAAAAAGCAAAAACAGAATGAAAAACAGGAAAAAAAATAGCACACCCTGGAGGACGCACCTACTGGCGTTTAAACGCCAGTGAGGTTAGCTGTTGGGCGTTTAACGCCCAGTCTGGCACCATTCTGGGCGTTTAACGCCAGAAAGGGGCACCAGACTGGCGTTAAACGCCAGAAAAGGGCAAGAAGCTGGTGTTAAACGCCAGAAATGGGCACCAGCCCGGCGTTTAACGCCAGAAATGGCTAAGAACGTGTTTTTTCTTGCCATTTGGTGCAGGGATGACTTTTTCTTGACACCTTAGGATCTGTGGACCCCACAGGATCCCCACCTACCCTACCACTCTCTCTCTTCTTCACCCATTCACCAATCACCTCACCACCTCTTCCCCAAAAACCCTTCACCTATCAAATCCCATCTTTCTCTTTACCACTCACATCTATCCTTCATAAAACCCTACCTACCTCACCATTCAAATTCAAACCACTTTCCCACCCAAACCCACCCTCAAATGGCCGAACCCTACCCTTCCCCTTCTCCTATATAAACCCTTCTTCACTCCTTCATTTTCACACATCCTAAACACCATTTCTCTCCCCTTTGGCCGGACACAAAGCCATTCCCTTCTTCCTCATTTCTTCTTCTTCTACTCTCTTCTTTCTTCTTTTGCTCGAGGACGAGCAAACCTTTTAAGTTTGGTGTGGTAAAAGCATTGCTTTTTGTTTTTCCATAACCATTTATGGCATCCAAGGCCGGAGAAACCTCTAGAAAGAGGAAAGGGAAGGCAAAAGCTTTCACCTCCGAGTCATGGGAGATGGAAAGATTCATCTCAAGGGTGCATCAAGACCACTTCTATGAAGTTGTGGCCTTGAAGAAGGTGATCCCCGACGTCCCTTTTTCACTCAAAAAGAGTGAATATCCGGAGATCCGACATGAGATCCGAAGAAGAGGTTGGGAAGTTCTTACCAACCCCATTCAACAAGTCGGAATCTTGATGGTTCAAGAGTTCTATGCCAATGCATGGATCACCAAGAACCATGATCAAAGTGTGAACCCGGATCCAAAGAATTATCTTACTATGGTTCGGGGGAAATACTTGGATTTTAGTCCGGAAAGTGTAAGGTTGGCATTCAATTTGCCCATGATGCAAGGAGATGAGCACCCTTACACTAGAAGGGTCAACTTTGATCAAAGGTTGGACCAAGTCCTCACAATCATATGTGAAGAGGGCGCCCAATGGAAAAGAGATTCAAGAGGGAAGCCGGTTCAATTGAGAAGGCATGACCTCAAACCCGTGGCTAGAGGATGGTTAGAGTTTATTCAACGCTCAATCATTCCCACTAGCAACCGGTCCGAAGTTACCATAGACCGGGCTATCATGATTCATAGCATCATGATTGGAGAAGGAATAGAAGTTCATGAGGTTATAGCTCAAGAACTTTATAAGGTGGCGGACAAGTCCTCTACCTTGGCAAGGTTAGCCTTTCCTCATCTCATTTGTCACCTCTGTTATTCAGTTGGAGTTGACATAGAGGGAGACATCCCCATTGATGAGGACAAGCCCATCACTAAGAAGAGGATGGAGCACACACGAGACCCAACTCATCATGAGATCCCTGAGATTCCTCAAGGGATGCACTTTCCTCCACAAAACTATTGGGAGCAACTAAACACCTCCCTAGGAGAATTGAGTTCCAACATGGGACAACTAAGGATGGAGCATCAAGAACACTCCATCATCCTCCATGAAATTAGAGAAGATCAAAGAATCATGAGGGAGGAGCAACAAAGACAAGGAAGAGACATTGAGGAGCTCAAGCACTCCATAGGATCTTCAAGAGGAAGAAAGAGCCGCTATCACTAAGGTGGACCCGTTCTTTGATTTCCTTGTTCTTTATTCTTCTGTTTTTCAAATTTTATGCTCATGTTTATCTATGTTTGTGTCTTGTGATCATTAGTGTCTTAGTGTCTATGCCTTAAAGTTATGAATGTCCTATGAATCCATCACCTCTCTTAAATAAAAACGTGCTCAATTGAAAAAGAAAAAGAATTGCATGAATTTTGAATTTTATAACAGTTTAATTATTTTGATGTGGTGGCAATATTTTTGTTTTCTGAATGTATGCTTAAACAGTGCATATGTATTTTGAATTTGTGGTTCATGAATGTTGGCTCTTGAAAGAATGATGAAAAAGGAGACATGTTACTAAGGATCTGAAAAATCATAAAAATGATTCTTGAAGCAAGAAAAAGCAATGAAAAAAAAAACGAAAAAAAAATCGAAAAAAATAGAGAAAATGAAAGAAAAAGAAATAAAGTTGTGATCCAAGGCAAAAAGAGTGTGCTTAAGAACCTTGGACACCTCTAATTGGGGACTCTAGCAAAGCTGAGTCACAATCTGAAAAGGTTCACCCAATTATGTGTCTGTGGCATGTATGTATCCGGTGGTAATACTGGAAGACAGAGTGCTTTGGGCCACAGCCAAGACTCAATAAGTAGCTATGTTCAAGAATCATCATACTCTACTAGGAGAATCAATAACACTATCTGGATTCTAGGTTCCTAAAGAAGCCAATCATTCTGAATTTCAAATGATAGAGTGAGATGCCAAAACTATTCAGAGGCAAAAAGCTAAAAGCCCCGCTCATCTAATTGATACTGATCTTCATAGATGTTTTTGGAATTCATTGCATATTCTCTTCTTTTTACCTTGTTTGATTTCCAGTTGCTTGAGGACAAGCAACAATTTAAGTTTGGTGTTGTGATGAGCGGATAATTTGTACGCTTTTTGGCATTGTTTTTAGTATGTTTTTAGTATGATCTAGTTAGTTTTTAGTATGTTTTTATTAGTTTTTAGTTAAAATTCACTTTTCTGGACTTTACTATGAGTTTGTGTGTTTTTCTATGATTTTAGGTATTTTCTGGCTGAAATTGAGGGACCTGAGCAAAAATCTGATTCAGAGACTGAAAAGGACTGCAAATGCTGTTGGATTCTGACCTCCCTGCACTCGAAGCAGATTTTGTGGAGCTATAGAAGCCCAATTGGCGCGCTCTCAACGGCGTTGGAAAGTAGACATCCTGGGCTTTCCAGCAATATATGATAGTCCATACTTTGCCCAAGATTTGATGGCCCAAACTGGCGTTCAAAGTCACCCTCAGAAATCCCAGCGTTAAACGCCGGAACTGGCACCCAAATGGGAGTTAAACGCCCAAACTGGCATAAAAGCTGGCGTTTAACTCCAAGAGAAGTCTCTGCACGAAAAATGCTTCATTGCTCAGCCCAAGCACACACCAAGTGGGCCCGGAAGTGGATTTTTATGTCATTTACTCATCTCTGTAAACCTTAGGCTACTAGTTTTCTATATATAGGACCTTTTACTATTGTATTTTCATCTTTTGATCACTTTAGATCTCTAGATCATCTTTGGACGTCTAGTTTTTTGATCATTTTGGGAGGCTGGCCATTCGGCCATGCCTAGACCCTGTACTTATGTATTTTCAACGGTGGAGTTTCTACACACCATAGATTAAGGTGTGGAGCTCTGCTGTACCTCGAGTATTAATGCAATTACTATTGTTCTTCTATTCAATTCCGCTTGTTCTTGTTCTAAGATATCACTTGTTCTTCAACTTGATGAATGTGATGATCCGTGACACTCATCATCATTCTCACATATGAACGTGTGACTGACAACCACCTCCGTTCTACCTTCGATTGGGTGAATATCTCTTGGATTCCTGATTGCACGATGCATGGTTGATCGCCTGACAACCGAGTGCTCGCCTGACAACCGAGCCAACCATTCCGTGAGATCAGAGTCTTCGTGGTATAGGCCAGAACTGATGGCGGCATTCAAGAGAATCCGGAAGGTCTAACCTTGTCTGTGGTATTCTGAGTAGGATTCAATGATTGAATGACTGTGACGTGCTTCAAACTCCTAGCAGGCGGGGCGTTAGTGACAGACGCAAAAGAATCGCTGGATTCTATTCCGGCCTGACCGAGAACCGACAGATGATTAGCCATGCTGTGACAGAGCATAGGAACATTTTCACTGAGAGGATGGGAGGTAGCCACTGACAACGGTGAAACCCTACATAAGCTTGCCATGGAAAGGAGTAAGAAGGATTGGATGAAGACAGTAGGAAAGCAGAGAGACGGAAAGGAAGGCATCTTCATGCGCTTATCTGAAGTTCCTACCAATGAATTACATAAGTACCTCTATCTTTATCTTTATGTTTTTATGCGTTCATCACCATATCCATTTGAGTTTGCCTGACTAAGATTTACAAGATGACCATAGCTTGCTTCATACTAACAATCTCCGTGGGATCGACCCTTACTCGCGTAAGGTTTATTACTTGGACGACCCAGTGCACTTGCTGGTTAGTTGTGCGAAGTTGTGTAATGCCATGGTATTGAACACCAAGTTTTTGGGGTTCATGACCGGGGATTATGAGAGTTGTGAAAAGTATTGTTCACAATTTCGCGCACCATTTGGTATCTTTTTTTATTAGGAAAAATATCCCGAAAACCCCGGTGTGGGTTTTTAGAAGAAAGAAACTGCATAAAAAATAGAGTTTAGAAACTCCAACTTTGTAAGTTGAAATATTTACATTGGTCTTTTAGATTTCGGTAATAATTTTTGTTTAGTTAATCACAAGAAATTTGTGTTTAATTGTCAGTAGCACTACACCTGATCCTAAACTACAAATCATTGCTGTTCGAGGAGAAACTCATTCTCAACCTTTCGATATGTGAGTTTTTCAATGTGCAACTTTCAGTTTCTCAGGACCTATTCTGGTAATTCAATATTAAATTCTTCCTTGTTTATCTTTCTTAGAGCTCCTATTGTAGCATCTCTTCTAAGTTCTCTTGTGGATGAGATAATAAAACATCAAGAGACCTTCACCCATGTCCCTTTGAAAAGTCAAACAGAAGAAGCTTCTGTTAATGAGTAAGTACCACTTAAAATTGTTTTTATTAGTTTTAATGGTATAGGATTATAATTTCAGGTCGTTATTGAACTCTTTTCTATTTAATGCAGCATCCCTTTGGAAGAACAATAACAACTCATGCGAAGAAGCTCCGACAGCAAGGCAATAAGAAGAAGAAGTAGCTCTCGATGTGTAAGTTTTACTGCTTATTCAAATTTGGATAATTTCGGTTCATTACATAGTTTATTTGAGGTTCATTTGAATTTAGAAATCAATTTGATGTGTTTTTTATTGGACCCTTTTCTGTTTGTTACAACTGTCCTCCGAAACCTGAAAACCAGACCGACAAAGAATCTTCCCCAAGACAAACGGAGTTAGAACCTCTGTTGAATGTGTAAGTTTTAATTAATATACTTTTTATTAGTTTTCATGTTATATCATAATGCTTTTTCATTATTACTTAAAACTTTCTGTTGTCGTCTTGCAGTGCTCATCGTCTTTGGCAATGGGAAGATGATGCACCTTCCTTCAGCCTTGGGATAAGTTTTCCAGTATCTCAACCAACTCCTATGGCCTCTCAATCGACAGTAACGCAACTTGAAATGTTGGCGGATGTGGTGATGGATGCTAGGGTGACAGCAGCATTGAAATTTGTTGCGAAAACAAGTACCGAACCGAGCTTCACAACAGCTGCAGGATACAAAACTCCAGAGAAAGAAAAAGAAATCACGGAGGAGTTGAAGGAGCAGTGTTATCATTGGATGACACAACTAAAGGAAACCAAAGATACTACCAATGAATATGACACCATATTCATGTTGAACCATGAAGCACATTTGGAGGGGCTTAGACATCACTTTTTGTCTCTAATGCCCAGACAAGATGTAGAAAACACGGTAAATTCTTTGCCTATTACATTAACATTAATGATTTTTCTAAAAAATTTTATACCATATATCTAATAATTTTTTTTTCTATAGGTGGTCAATGCAGTGTGTATGATTCTCAATGACAGAAAATGCCGCTGGTTTGAGGAAGAAATTTACTGTGTGCCGACCATATTATGGTAAGCCAAATTTTTTATTCCTTAAGTAATTTACTAGTTCTGATAAATAATTTGGTTCATCTGTTAGTTTACTTGAGTTCATCTGCATGCAAAAACGAATTGAAATATGCTTCCTTGGTTCATTTTGCAGAATTTTATGTTGGAAAACTATGGTGTGAATTACATTGATCCAAATACCAACAAGGCATACCGAATCATTTTCTTGACAAGAAAACTGGCATCGCATCCATTTGTAAGTTGTGATTTCTAAAACTTCTTTAATAATTTTGTCGTTTGCTATCATTTAGACTGAAATATTCTATCATTTTTTCAAACTTCAGCTATTTGCGCCGGTTTGCAATGGAGGTCGTTGGTGGTTATGGATTGCTGATGTCAAGAAGAAGGCCTTTTATGTGCTTGACCCTGTCAACAAAAAGAAAGATGAAATACCTGAGACAATAATTAAACTAAAAAAATTTGTTGTAAGTTATTTACATCATACATATTTTTGTTGTAAATTATTCAAACATGATTAGAATTCAGTTCATTGGAGTTGGTGATTTATATTCACTTGATTGTTAAGTATTCAATTGAGTTCATTTTCATATAGAAATATTTTTCTTGCTGATTGAATATTTATCATGTTTTATTCAAACATGAATGGAGTTCGGTTCATTGGAGTTGGTGATTTAGATTCACTTAATTGCTAAGTGATCAGTTGAGTTATTTTGCATGCAGAAATATTTTTTTTACTAATTAAATGTTTATCATGTTTTATTCAAGCACTGCTTTTGCCTGATTTTACTTTTTGTATCCTTTTCAAGGATTAATAGTATCTCAGATGAGGGTTTATTCTGGGGCAAAACCCTTGATAAACGATGGAGAGGGAGTTGAAGCAGAGTATATCAAGCTCAGTGATTAACGAACAAAGTAAAAATCTTTCTTTGCTATAGTGCTATTTTTATTGTGTTTTATGGTGTATCCTATTGATCATATTTTACTTATTTCTTACTAAGTTATGATTGCGGGATATACGTGATGAAATGGCTGGAAACAATTGATCCTCAAAAGATCAAAAAAAGGGAAGAAGTATCAATATAAAAACTGGAAACAAGTAAGTCATTTCTAAATTAATGAAATTTAGTTTATTTCTTATGTAAGTTGGGTTCAGATTAACTAATTCCTTTCAATTGAATTGTAAGAAGAAATTGATTCCTTCAGGCGCGAATATGGTCCAAATATTCTGTTCCACAAAATTAACAAAATAAGAGACTGGCGCACAAGATTGTGATACACAATGGCGCCAACAACTTGGTACGTACAATTGTAATCTCACTCTTTTTCACAACTTCGCAAAACTAACCAGCAAGTGCACTGGGTCGTCCAAGTAATAAACATTTCGTGAGTAAGGGTCGATTCCACGGAGATTGTCGGCTTGAAGCAAGCTATGGTCACCTTGTAAATCTCAGTCAGGCGGATTCAAATGGGTGATAGCGTTTTCATAATTAAAGGATAAATAAAACATAAAATAAAGATAGAGATACTTATATAATTCATTGGTGGGAATTTCAGATAAACGTATGGAGATGCTTCATCCCTCTTGAATCTCTGCTTTCCTACTGCCTTCATCCAATCCTTCATACTCCTTTCCATGGCAAGCTGTATGTGGGGTTTCACCGGCGTCAATGGCTACCTCCCGTCCTCTCAGTGAAAATGGTCCAAATACGCTGTCACCGCACAGCTAATCATCTGTCGGTTCTCGATCATGTTGGAATAGAATCTAGTGATCCTTTTGTGTTTGTCACTATGCCCAACACTCGTGAGTTTGAAGCTCGTCACAGTCATTCCTTCCCAGATCCTACGCGGAATACCACAGACAAGGTTTAGACTTTCTGGATCTCAGTAATGGCCGCCAATAATTCTAGCTTATACCACGAAGACTCTGATCTTTCGGAATGGAGGCTAAGAGATACACACTCAATCTTAAGTAGAACGGAAGCGGTTGTCAGTCACGCATTCATAGGTGAGAATGATGATGAGTGTTATGGATCATCACATTTATCAGGTTGAAGTGCGAGTGAATATCTTAGAACAAGAATAAGCTTGAATTGAATAGAAAATAGTAGTAATTGCATTAATACTCGAGGGACAGCAGAGCTCCACACCTTAATCTATGGTGTGTAGAAACTCCACCGTTGAAAATACATAAGTGGTCTGGAGGTCCAGGCATGGCCGAATGGCCAGCCTCCCCAAATATGAAAATATGATATCCAGAATTGTCTCTATGATCCGAAGATGAAAATACAATAGTAAAAGGTCCAATTTATAATGAAATTAGCTACTAGGGTTTACAGAAATAGGTAAATGATGTAGAAATCTACTTCCGGGCCCACTTGGTGTGTGCTTGGCATGAGCATTGAGCTTTACACATGTAGAGGTCTTCCTTGGAGTTGAACACCAGCTTTGGTGCCAGTTTGGGCGTTTAACTCCAACTTTTATGCCAGCTCTGGCGTTTTGACGCCAGAAAAGTGCAGAAAGCTGGCGTTTTGATGCCATTTTATGTCGTCAAAACTCGCGCAAAGTATGAACTATTATATATTTCTAGAAAGCCCTGGATGTGTAATTTCTAATGCAGTTGAGAGCGCGTCATTTGGAGTTCTGTAGCTCCAGAAAATCCACTTCGAGTGCAGGGAGGTCAGAATCCAATAGCATCCACAGTCCTTTGTCAACCTCTGAATCAGATTTTTGCTCATGTCCCTCAATTTCAGCCAGAAAATACCTAAAATCACAGAAAAACACACAAACTCATAGTAAAGTAAAAAAATGTGAATTTTGCTTAAAAACTAATAAAAATATACTAAAAACTAACTAAATCATACTAAAAACTATATAAAAACAGTGCCAAAAAGCGTATAAATTATCCGCTCATCATAACACCAAATTTAAATTGTTGCTTGTCCCCAAGCAATTGAAAACAAAATAGGATAAAAAGAAGAGAATATACAATGAATCCCACAGTATCAATGAAACTTAGTCCTAATTAGATGAGTGGGGCTTGTAGCTTTTTGCTTCTGAACAGTTTTGGCATCTCACTTTTTCCTTTGAAATTTAGAATGATTGACATCTATAGGAACTTAGAATTTTAGATAATGTTATTGATTCTCCTAGTTCAGTGCGTTGATTCTTGAACACTGCTACTTTATGAGTCTTGGCCGTGACCCTAAGCACTTTGTTTTCCAGTATTACCACCAGATACATAAATGCCACAGACACATAACTGGGTGAACTTTTTCTGATTGTGACTCAGCTTTGCTAAAGTCCCCAATTAGAGGTGTCCAGAGTCCTTAAGCACACTCTTTTTGCTTTGGATCACGACATTAACCACTCAGTCTCAAGTTTTTCACTTGGACCTTCATGCCACAAGCACATGGTTAGGAACAGCTTGATTTAGCCGCTTAGGCCTGGATTTTATTTCCTTGGATCCTCCTATCCATTAATGCTCAAAGCCTTGGATCCTTTTTACCCTTGCCTTTTAGTTTTAAGGGCTATTGGCTTTTTCTGCTTCCTTTTTCTTTTTCTTTCTTTCTCTTTTTTTTCACCAATTTTTCTTCTCTTTTATTCTTTTTTTTTGAATACTGCTTTTTCTTGCTTCAAGAATCAATTTTATGATTTTTCAGATTATCAATAACATTTCTCTTTGTTCATCATTCTTTCAAAAGCCAACAATTTTATAAAAAAAATGCACTGTTCAAGCATTCATTCAGAGAACAAAAAGTATTGCCACCACATCAAAATAATTAAACTAGTTTCAAGATAAAATTTGAAATCCAAGTACTTCTTGTTCTTTTGTAATTAAGCACATTTTTCATTTAAGAGAGGTGAAGGATTCATGGAGTTATTCATAGCTTTAAGACTTAGACACTAGACACTAATGATCATGTAGTGAAGACACAAACATAGATAGAACCTACATAATAAAAATCGAAAACAGAAAAATAAATAGACAATGAGATTAAGGAATGAGTCCACCTTAGTGAGGGTGACGCCTTCCTCTTGAAGAACCAATGGTACTCTTGAGCTCCTCTATGTCTCTTCCTTGCCTTTGTTGCTCCTCCCTCATAGCTCTTTGATCTTCTCTAATCTCATGGAGGATGATGGAGTGCTCTTTGTGTTCCACCCTTAATTAGTCCATGTTGTAACTCAAGCTTTCCAAAGAAATGTTGAGTTGCTCCCAATAATTGTATGAAGGAAATTGCATCCCTTGAGTCTAGAAGGGACCTCAGGGATCACCTTCTTCTTGGCAACAACTTCATGGAAGTGGTCTTGATGGACCTTTGAGATGAATCTATCCATTTCCCATGACTCAGAGGTGGAGGCAGTTGCCTTCCCTTTCCTCTTTCTAGAGGCTTCTCTGACCTTAGGTGCCAGAAATGGTTATGAAAAAACAAAAAGCAATACTTTTATCACATCAAACTTAAAATATTTGCTCGTCCCCGAGCAAAAGAAGAAAGAAAGATGTAGAAGAAGAAGAAAATGGAGGAGATGAAGGGTGTATAGGGTTCGACCAAGATGGGAAGAAGGTGTTTGTGATGTGTGAAAATGAAGGGGTGAAGGGGGTATTTATAGGGAGAGTGGCCGAATGGTTTGGGTGGGATTTTGAGGAAGAGTTAAGGAGGCGATTGGTGAAGGGTATTTGGGGAAGAGATATGGAGGTGATTGGTGAAGGGTATTTGGGGAAGAGTGTTGTAGAAAGGTGTGAAGAGGAGAGAGGGTGAATTGCGGTTGGTGGAAATCCTGTGGGGTCCAAAGATCCTGAGGGGTCAAGGAATTCTTCATCCCTGCTCCAATTGGGCGTTCACAACGCCTTAGAGTGCAATTCTGGCGTGTAAACGCCAGTCTACTGCACTGTTCTGGCATTTAAACGCCAGTTTTTCTCCCTGTTCTGGCATCTAAACGCCAGTTTGTTGCCCTATTCTGGCATTTAAACGTCAGTCTGGTGCCCTATTTTGGCGTTTAAACGCCCAGAAAGGTGCCAGATTGGGCGTTTAAACGCCCATTTTGCTACCCTTACTGGCGTTTAGACGCAAGTAAGTCCTTCTTCCAGGGTGTGCTATTTTCAATGTTGTTTTTGATTTTTTTATTTATTTTTGTAATTGTCTTTGTGACTTCACATGATCATCAACCTAAAAGAGAACAAAATAATATAGATTAAAATAAAATTGGGTTGCCTCCCAATAAGCGCTTCTTTAATGTCAATAGCTTGACAGTGAGCTCTCATGGAGTCTTACAGATGATCAGAGTATGGTTGAGATCTCTCAACACCAAACTTAGAGTTTGGTTGTGGCTTCCCAACACCAAACTTAGAGTTTGAATGTGGGGGCTCTGTTTGACTCTGTATTGGGAGAAGCTCTTCATGCTTACTCTCCATGGTTACAGATGGAGAACCTTGAGTCCTTACTATAAGGCATTCTTCATTCACATGAAGGATCAACTCTCCTCTGTCAACATCAATCACAGCTCTTGCTGTGGCTAGGAAGGATCTTCCAAGGATGATGGATTCATCCTCATCCCTCCTAGTGTCTAGGTGTCTAGGATTATGAAATCAGCAGGGAAGTAAAGGCCTTCAACCTTCACTAGCACGTCCTCTACTAGTCCATAAGCCTTTTTCATAGATTTATCTGCCATCTCCAATGAGAATTTGGTAGCCTGTACCTCAAAGATTCCCAGTTTCTCCATTACAGAGAGTGGCATCATGTTTATCCCTGACCCTAGGTCACACAGAGCTTTTTCAAAGGTCATGGTGCCTATGGTATGGGGTATTAAGAATTTACCAGGATCCTATTTCTTTTGAGGTAAATTTTGCTGAACTAATGTATTCAGTTCATTGGTGAGCAAGGGAGGCTCTTCCTCCCAAGTCTCATTACCAAATAGCTTGGCATTCAGCTTCATGGTTGCTCCTAAATATTGGTAACTTACCCTTCAATAATGTCTTCATCCTCTTCAGAAGATGAATAGTCATCAGAGCTCATGAATGGAAAAAGGAGGTCTAAGGGAATCTCTATGGTCTCTGTATAAGCCTCAGATTCCTTTGGTTCCTCATTAGGGAATTCCGTACTGACCATTGGACGTCCCCTGAGGTATTCCTCATTGGGATTCACGTTCTCATCCTCCTCTAAGGTTTCGGCCATGTTGATTATATCAATGGCCTTGCACTCTCCTTTGGGGATTCTCTTCTGTATTGCTTGGGAGAGTGCTAGGAGGAGTTTCAGTAACCCTTTTACTCAGCTGGCCCACTTGTGCCTCCAAATTTCTAATGGAGGATCTTGTTTTAGTCATGAAAATAAGAGTGACCTTAGATAGATCAGAGACTATGTTTGCTAAGTTAGAAGGATTCTGCTCAGAGTGCTCTGTCTGTTGCTGAAATGATGATGGGAAAGGTTTGCTATTGCTAAACCTATTTCTTCCACCATTGTTATTATTGAAGCCTTGCTTCTGTTGATCCTTCCATGAAAAATTTGGATGATTTTTCCATAAAGGATTATAGGTGTTGCCAAAGGCTTCACCCATGTAATTCACCTCTGCCATTGCAGGGTTCTCAGGATCATAAGCTTCTTCTTCAGAAGATACTTCTTTAGTACCGTTGGATGCATTTTGCAATCCATTCAGACTCTAAAAGATCATATTGACTTGTTGGGTTAATATTTTGTTTTGAGCCAGTATGGCATTCAGAGCATCAATTTGAAGAACTTATCTCTTTTGAGGCATCCCATTACTCACAGGATTCCTCTCAGAGGTATACATGAACTGGTTATTTGCAACCATTTCAATAAGTTCCTGAGCTTCTGTAGGCGTTTTCTTTAGGTGAATGGATCCACCTACAGAGTGGTCCAGTGACATCTTGGAAAATTCAGACAGACCATCATAGAATATATCTAATGTGGTCCATTCTGAAAGCATCTCAGAAGGACACTTTTTGGTAAGTTGCTTGTATCTTTCCCAAGCTTCATAGAGGGACTCACCATCTTTTTGTCTGAAGGTTTGAACATCCACTCTAAGCTTGCTCATCTTTTGAGGAGGAAAGAACTTGGCTAAGAAAGTCGTGACCAGCTTATCCCAAGAGTCCAGGCTATCTCTAGGTTGTGAGTCCAACTATGTTCTAGCTCTGTCTCTTACAGCAAAAGTGAAAAGCATAAGCTTGTAGACTTTAGGATCAACTCTATTGGTCTTAACAGTATCACAGATCTGCAAGAACTCAATTAAGAACTGATAAGGGTCTTCTGATGGAAGTCCATGAAACTCGCAGTTCTGTTGCAATAGAGAAACTAATTGAGGCTTTAGCTCAAAATTGTTTGCTCCTATGGCAGGGATTGAGATGCTTCTTCCATAAAAGTTGGAAGTTGGTGTAGTAAAATCACCAAGCATCTTCCTTGCATTGTTGTTTGGTTTGGCCATAATTGTTTCTTTTGCTGCTTCGTTTTCGAAAATTTCAGTCAGGTCTTCTTCAGAGTTTTGTGCTTTAGCTGCTTTTAGCTTCCTCTTTAGAGTCCTTTCAGGTTCAGGATCAGCTTCAACAAGTATGCCTTTATCTTTGTTCCTACTCATATGAAAGAGAAGAAAACAAAGAAAATATAGAATCCTCTATGTCACAGTATAGAGATTTTTTGAGGTGTCAGAGGAAAACAAGAATGGAAGGATGAGGTAGGTAAGGAAGAATTCAAACACACAAAGAGAGATGGAGTTTGAATTGACAATGGAGGAGGAATGTTAGTGTTTAAATGGAAAAAGATAAGAGAGGGGGGAAGAATTTTTGAAAATAAAAAGAATAAAATTTAAAATAAATTTTGAAAAATTGGTTGTGGTTTTGAAAAAGATAAGAAATAGTAAAACAAACAAAAAGTCAATTAGTTAGTTGAAAAAAAGATTTAAAAATCAATTTTGAAAAGATAAGAAGTTAGAAAAGATTTTGAAAAAGATATGATTTGAAAAAGATATGTTTGAAAAGATATGATTGAAATTTATTTTGAAAAAGATTTGAAAAGAAAATTTAAAAGATTTGATTTTTAAACTTAAAATTGATTACTTGACTAACAAGAAACTAAAAGATATGATTTTGAAAAAGATATGATTGAAAATATTTGATTTGAAAAAGATTTGATTTTGAAAAATTATGAAGATTTGAAAAAGATTTGATTTGAAAACAAAATTCCTCTCCTTGTGTCATCCTGGCGTTAAACGCCCAGGAGTTGCATGTTTTGGGCGTTTAACGCCCAATTGTTGCATGGTTTGGGCGTTTAAACGCCCATCCAGGGTTAAATGCCAGTTTTCCTTCTTCACTGGGCGTTTTAAACGCCCAGCTTTTTCTCTGTAATTCCTCTGCTTTATGTTCTTGGATCTTCATTTTGCTAAATCCTTTATTCAAGAAGATATGTTTTCAATTTTGAAAAATAACAAAATGAGTCAAAACATATAATTCTTGGATTAAAACACAAGATATATGCAAGAACATTATGAACGTCAAGAGCTCAGTTTTCTTAATGAAAGAAAACATGGAGGACACCAAACTTAGAACTTTCTCATGTTTGGGCCATATGAATGCAAGAATGCATATGTAGAATATTATGCAGTGCAAATCAATAAATCATGAAGATCAAACAAGGCAATTCATCAAGAATGACTTGAAGATCATTAAGAACACAATGCATGTGTTTCGAAAATTGCAAGAGAATTAAAATCCTGCAATTGACACCAAACTTAAAATTTGGCCCTAGATTCAAACAAGAACCATGAAATATTTTTGAGTTTTTATGATTTTATGAATTTTTTTTGGATTTTTTGAAAATTATTTTGAAAAGAACGAAAAAGAAGAAGAAAATTTTTAAAAGATTTTTTGAAAACTTTTTGAAAACAAAATAAAGGTTGAAATAAGAAGAAAATTACCTAATCTGAGCAACAAGATGAACCGTCAGTTGTCCAAACTCGAACAATCTCCGGCAACGGCGCCAAAAACTTGGTGCACGAAATTGTGATACACAATGGCGCTAACAACTTGGTACGCACAATTGTAATCTCACTCTTTATCACAACTTCGCACAACTAACCAGCAAGTGCACTGGGTTGTCCAAGTAATAAACTTTACGTGAGTAAGGTTCGATCCCACGGAGATTGTCAGCTTGAAGCAAGCTATGGTCACCTTGTAAATCTCAGTCAGGCGGATTCAAATGGATGATAGAGTTTTCATAATTAAAGGATAAATAAAACATAAAATAAAGATAGATATACTTATGTAATTCATTGGTGGGAATTTCAGATAAGCGTTTGGAGATGCTTCATCCCTCTTGAATCTCTGCTTTCCTACTGCCTTCATCCAATCCTTCATACTCCTTTCCATGGCAAGCTGTATGTTGGGTTTCACCGGCGTCAATGGATACCTCCCGTCCTCTCAGTGAAAATGGTCCAAATGCGCTGTCACCGGATGACTAATCATCTGTCGGTTCTCAATCATGTTGGAATAGAATCCAGTGATCCTTTTGCGTCTGTCACTACGTCGAACACTCGCGAGTTTGAAGCTCGTCACAGTCATCCCTTTCCAGATCCTACACGGAATACCACAGACAAGGTTTAGACTTTTCACATCTCAGGAATGGCCGCCAATAATTCTAGCTTATACCACGAAGACTCCGATCTTTCGGAATGGAGGCTAAGAAATACACGCTCAATCTTAAGTAGAACGGAAGTGGTTGTCAGTCACGCGTTCATAGGTGAGAATGATGATGAGTGTCACGGATCATCACATTCATCAAGTTGAAGTGCGGGTGAATATCTTAGAACAAGAATAAGCTTGAATTGAATAGAAAATAGTAGTAATTGCATTAATACTCGAGGAACAGCAGAGCTCCACACCTTAATCTATGGTGTGTAGAAACTCCACCATTGAAAATACATAAGTGGTCTGGAGGTCCAGGCATGGCCGAATGGCCAGCCTCCCCAAATATGAAAATATGATATCTAAAATTGTCTCTATGATCCGAAGATGAAAATACAATAGTAAAAGGTCCTATTTATAATGAAACTAGCAACTAGGGTTTACAGAAATAGGTAAATGATGCAGAAATCCACTTCCGGCCACTTGGTGTGTGCTTGGGCTGAGCATTGAGCTTTACACGTGTAGAGGTCTTTCTTGGAGTTAAACACCAGCTTTGGTGCCAGTTTGGGCGTTTAACTCCAACTTTTAAGCCAGCTCTGGCGTTTTGACGCCAGAAAAAGGCAGAGAGCTGGCATTTTGACGCCATTTTACGTCGTCAAAACTCACGCAAAGTATGGACAATTATATATTGCTGGAAAGCCTTGAATGTCTACTTTCCAACGCAGTTAAGAGCGCGCCATTTGAAGTTCTGTATCTCTAGAAATTTAACTTCGAGTGTAGGGAGGTCAGAATCCAATAGCATCTGAAGTCCTTTGTCAGCCTCTGAATCAGATTTTTGCTCAGGTCTCTCAATTTCAGCTAGAAAATACCTGAAATTACAAAAAAACACACAAACTCATAATAAAGTCCAGAAATGTGAATTTTGCTTAAAAACTAATAAAAATATACTAAAAACTAACTAAATCATACTAAAAACTATATAAAAATAGTGCCAAAAAGCGTATAAATTATCTGCTCATAAGAGACCAAGTGATTGAAGCCTCTGAAGCCATAAGACTCTCAAAGCAATCTGCTGCCCTCTCAAGCCCTTTTTGTAAATTTACATCTGGGGATATAGACAGTAAATAGGTTATAGTTTCTTTGACTCGTTGTAATTAACACTAATTTATTTAACTTGTTTAAAAAGAAAACACTTCTTCTTTGATGTATATATGTGAATATTAATGTAAATGTTAATAGAAATCTAATGTTAATGTATATATGTGAATGTTAATGGAAATCTAATGTTAATGTATATATCTGTTGAAACTATCTGGGTTGCTATTTTTTTCTAGGTTCAAAGTGAATGGATTCAGGATATTTATCAAACATCAAGAGACCCAAAAAACACAAATGAACCAAAAATAATTCACTAGATGAATAAAAAAGGTGTATTCAATTTCAGAAACACCTAAATTCTTTGACATAACAAAAATGTAAATATTCAGTAAAGAATAACATCAATCATAAATTAACCCTCCTATAACTTCAATGAACCGAATTTTTCTCATACATAAATGGAAATTTATGTTAATAAAAACTAAAACTCCTGTAATCCTCTCGGAGATAATTCATATCCTCTGCATCGTAAAAACTGAAACTTGACTGAATCATTAATCCACCATCTAAAAGGTTCAACTGTAAAAGACAAAATAAATTATATATTAGCAAAATGCACAAACAAATTTTCTCCTAAGTTAAAGCGAATCAATGTTACCTCGCTTGGAGCTGGCTTTTTTTTTTTGTTGCATTTGCAATCTTTTTTTTCCATGTTTAATCTCAGTCTGTTCTTGGGACGGCCTCTTGTTCTAACATGTGGCGGACTTTGGAGGTCGTTCACATCGCTCAACATCACTTCTTTGTGAGATAACAAACTTTTTTCTTTGCTTTTCGCTTATATTCTTGCATCTCGGTCATGACATTGTCAAAAGCTTGGTGCAGAATTCTGGTCAGCTCTTTGGATTTTGAAGCAAATTGGCAAATATTGTGCAACCGAAACACCAAATCATCGAATCTCTTGCTTCTTGGCTCCAATAGAGGCTCATCTTGGCTACTATTGACGTGTGTATGCCTCCTCTTTATGTTCTTGCTCTAGCATTCTAGTATATATTTCGGTGCCACTTTATTTACTCGCTCAAAGCTTAAGACGCTCAGCGAATGGCGGCACAGTATGCTGCTTGACTCGAACAGCAGGCACTGACACTTTAATTCTCGTGATACTGTGTCGTAGGTGACGAAAAACTTGTTGAATGTGGAGTTAGAAACCTGCTCTACAACTTCGTATGTCGTAAAACCTAGAGTGGAATGCATTGATCTTGTGATGCAATTCACCTTTCCTTTGAATTGTGCTTGAACTTCCCTGAACTTTTTGTGAGTATACATGTGCTGAAATTGAGCCTCTATTGCTGATTTTGCTGTGCATGATATCACAAAAATCCGCAGCATCGAATTCTCTCTCTTTACTCTCTACTTGTTAGGCAATTATCGTATTGCTTCACAAATTGAATCAAGGAGCTGTTCCATATCATGAACTTGTTGAAAAATATGTGCATACTCTCGCTCCTTTGTGTGCCTCTCATCCCGGTCTAAAAATGGTGATCTAGATAAATTAGAATCCATAAATGGCAATCTTCCTATAACTCTATAGAATGAAGCGAAAACATGAGCTCGGATAAACCGAAAGCTATGCACGTTTTAACCGAAAAAGTAATAGCATCAAACAATTTAAAATAAAACCTGGGTTACTTAGGAGCCACTTATTGCCTTCGACATCGTACTTTGTGACAAAATCATTCCAATTTCTGTTGAATGCGTCTTTTGTGAACGAGTTCCAAACGATGTGGCTCATCTCTTGTTCGATTTCTTCGTGTCTCTTGTAGGCATTTAGTTTTCTTGGGATCATCTTCATGATATGCCAAATGCACCATCGGTGAATTATTTTTGGCATGCACATCTCGATGGCCCTTTGCATCGATGGGCATTGGTCGGTAAGAATGCCTTTTGGTGCCTTCCCTCCCATGCAACGGAGCCAACACTCGAATAGTCATTTGAATGATTGGATGTCCTCATTTTTCATCAGAGTGCATCCAAGAAGTAAAGACTGACCGTGGTGATTCACGCTTACAAAAGAACCAAAAACTATATTGTACTTGCAAAAATGGACAATGGCAACATTTATGAACCGAAATGTGTTGCCTGTGTGAACGTAAGACTTAATGTCAATGAACTGAATACATTTTTGTGTTGTAAGTGGTGTCGAATGAAACGACGTCTCCAAAATACTCGCATGTAGTCCTGCTTCTTGCCTCTGCCCATAATACATTTTTGATGAAGTGATCGCCTTCGAGGTTGAACTCAAAAGAGAAATTTTGATTCTTGTCTTTCATTCTTAATACGTACTTCCCAAATTCTTTGGTATTGTCTTGTTTGGAAATATTCCGTACTTCTCTTGTATTGTAATTTCTCATATTTTTTTTGATAAAACTTAGTTCTCGATGACTGTCCGCTGCTGCTACGAATGATTGGTATGTTTTGCTCGGTCTGATTCAAGCTTTCTCGTTATTTTCTATGGTGCAAAGCACAAACATGTTTAGTTCTCTGTGTTGTTTGAGCATCTCTGCTCGGTCTAAACAGCAAGGGTGTGAATGATTCAAAACAACTTTGAAAATTGTCCAAAGACTGACGTCCTTCAATATATGTACGTAAATCCTAGCTGGACAGTTTATTCTGGCTGAAGAGTTTGTCTTCAGAGTTGGAGATATTTTGGATTTTCACTTTCCCTCTCTACTGCATACAATTAGTTGATTCTTAATCTTGTCTCCTTTTCAAGTCGTGTTCCTTATTTTGGTAGAAAAACCAACAAGTTTGGAATAATTTTTATAGAACTTTCTAACTTCTTCTAGTGTCTTGAAAGTCATCCCTACTTTTGGGACAAATTATTCATCTAAAACAAACTTGGACTTCAGAATGAACCGAAAATATTAATCAAAGCAAAAATAATGTAAAATGCTAAATGAACCGAACATTGTATATATAAAACCAAATTCAAAATACATGTGTCTAGAATTTAGAAATGATCAATTCAATTCAATTTAGCAATTGCATTCCATTCAATTCGATTCAAAATTGAATAATCCAAACCTCGTCTGCTTGATTCGATTCAGAAGAATAATCCAAATCGCTCTCATTTAACCGATTTGAAGTTGAATTATTCATTGTTTTGATAAATCCTATGAAGATTGAAGAAGAAAACGAAGAAGAATAGCTGGAAGATAACAAACTCAACAGCAGATCGAAGAAGAAATCGAAGAACAACAACGAGGAGCAGAGAAGAAACAAAGAAGAATGTCGAGACCAGAGAAAAATGAAGAAGAAATTTGCAATGCAAATCGAAGAAGGCTTACGTTGAGGAAGAAGTTTACGCAATTACGTTAATAATGGAGGAGCGGGGGCGCACGCGTGTATTTCAAATAACATGGGAGGAGGGAGATCGCATGAATAAAAAATTGTTTGGATGACTTGGTTAAAGTTATTGCATGGATGTGGAGCATTATTGAATTATATCTCTTTAAAGTTAAAATGTTTAAATTTAAACCAAACAAAACAAAAATAACAAATTAAAATCAAACTCTAACCAGACTAAAATTAAAATAATACTATCAAAATTAATTTTTTTCAGTTTCAAGATTGGTATATATGGTTTCAGTTCTAATTAACAAGTCATGAACATAATTATTTTTGGATGAGTTTCGGATGCGTTAAAAAAATATTTAGTATGCATTTTGTAATTTTAAATGTGCTATAAAATTATTTATATTAAAAAATATAAATATGGATTTGAACGAATTTTGGATGTGTTAAAAATTTATTTTTGTTAAAGAAAAATATAAGTACAAATTAAATAAATTTTAGATGTATATCAAAAGTATTTTATGTGTTATTATTTTACACGTGTGATAAACATATGTAAGATAATAAAAAATATCACAAAAATAATCACCCGAAAAAAAAGAAAAAATAATGTTTAAATACAAACATATAAAACTAAAATATAGTTGGATGGAAGAGAAGAGGTGATATTATTTAGTTAATAAATTAATTTTGGTATTTATTATTTTAAATGTGTCGTAAAGATATTTAAAATATTATATTAAATTTTCACAACACATCTAAAATAATATAATTGTACATTATCTGAATTATGAACACATTTCAAATTGAAGTCACATTTAATATATATATATATATATATATATATTTATTTATTAGAATAGAACGAAGATAAAAATATCAAAAGAAAATGTTAAAAAGGATACTAGAGTAATAAAAAATATAAATTATTCAAATATTTCGATTTTTTTTATTTGTAGCAACTCCATTATAAAAATTAAATAGGATCAACTTAATTATTATTAAATAAATAAATTATTATATTTTTTTAAACATAATTAAAGAGGTTGATTCTTATATTCTTTAACATACTAGGATTAAAAAATATAAACCTGACATAAACAATGAAGCAAAGAATAATAACTCTTTTATGAGAGAGAGAGATTTTGAGAGAAAGAGGAATGTAACGCTCTAAATTTTTAAAAATTAAATAATTAATTATTTATAAATTATTATATTTATTGAGATTTTATTTTAAAAAAATATTTTTAATAAAAATAATTAAATAAAATTTTATAATTATTAAAATTTAAATTATTTAAAATTATTATATACATAATTTTATTAAATGTAATATTTTATATAATTAAAATTAGAGTTTCGGTTATAATACCTTAAATTTTTGAATAAATTAAATAATAAATTATTTATAATTTCATTGCATATTCTCTTTTCTTTATCTTATTTGATTTTCAGTTTCTTGGGGACAAGCAACATTTTAAGTTTGGTGTTGTGATGAGCGGATAACTTATACGCTTTTTGGCATTGTTTTTAGTATGTTTTTAGTATGTTTTAGTTAGTTTTTAGTATATTTTTATTAGTTTTTAGTTAAAATTCACTTTTCTGGACTTTACTATGAGTTTGTGTGTTTTTCTGTGATTTCAGGTATTTTCTGGCTGAAATTGAGGGACCTGAGCAAAAATCTGATTCAGAGACTGAAAAGGACTGCAGATGCTGTTGGATTCTGACCTCCCTGCACTCGAAGTGGATTTTCTGGAGCTACAGAAGCTCAATTGCCGCGCTTTTAACGGCGTTGGAAAGTAGACATCCTGGGCTTTCCATCAATATATAATAGTCCATACTTTGCCCGAGATTTGATGGCCCAAACCGGCGTTCCAAATCAGCTCAAGAATGCCCGGCGTTAAACGCCGGAACTGGCACAAGAATGGGAGTTAAACGCCCAAACTGGCACAGAAGCTGGCGTTTAACTCCAAGAAGAGTCTCTACACGAAAATGCTTCAATGCTCAGCCCAAGCACACACCAAGTGGGCCCGGAAGTGGATTTTTCTGTCATTTACTCATTTCTGTAAACCTTAGGCTACTAGTTCTTTATAAATAAGACCTTTTGCTATTGTATTTTCATCTTGGGATCTTAGATCATCTTTAGATCTTTGAATCTTTTGATCACGTTTTGGGAGCTGGCCATTCGGTCATGCCTAGACCTTGTTCTTATGTATTTTCAACGGTGGAGTTTCTACACACCATAGATTAAGGTGTGGAGCTCTGCTGTACCTCGAGTATTAATGCAATTACTATTGTTCTTCTATTCAATTCAGCTTATTCTTATTCCAAGATATTCATTCGCACTCAAGAACTTGATGAATGTGATGATTATGTGACGCTCATCATCATTCTCACTTATGAACGCGTGCCTGACAACCACTCCGGTTCTACAAGCAAACAAGGCTTGAATGTTTATCTCTTGGATTCCTTAATCGGAATCTTCGTGGTATAAGCTAGAATTGATGGCGGCATTCAAGAGAATCTGGAAGGTCTAAACCTTGTCTGTGGTATTCTGAGTAGGATTCAATGATTGAATGACTGTGACGAGCTTCAAACTCCTGAAGGCTGGGAGTTAGTGACAGACGCAAAAGAATCAATGGATTCTATTCCAACCTGATTGAGAACCGACAGATGATTAGCCGTGCCGTGACAGGGTGCGTTGAACATTTTCATTGAGAGGACGGGATTGTAGCCACTGACAACGGTGATGCCCAACATACAGCTTGCCATGGAAAGGAGTAAGAAGGATTGGATGAAGACAGTAGGAAAGCAGAGAGACGGAAGGGACAAAGCATCTCCATACGCTTATCTGAAATTCTCACCAATGAATTACATAAGTATCTCTATCTTTACTTTATGTTTTATTCATATATCATCCATAACCATTTGAATCTGCCTGACTGAGATTTACAAGGTGACCATAGCTTGCTTCATACCAACAATCTCCGTGGGATCGACCCTTACTCGCGTAAGGTTTATTACTTGGATGACCCAGTGCACTTGCTGGTTAGTTGTGCGAAGTTGTGAAATTATGTTTATACCATGGTATTGAGCACCAAGTTTTTGAATTCATTACCGGGGATTATTTGAGTTGTGAAAAGTAGAGATCACAATTTCGTGCACCAGTGCACGAAATTGTGATCTCAATGGCGCCAACAACATGGTACGCACAATTGTATTCTCAACTCTTTTTCACAACTTCGCACAACTAACCAGCAAGTGCACTGGGTCATCCAAGTAATAAACCTTACGTGAGTAAGGGTCGATCCCACGGAGATTGTCGGGTTGAAGTAAGCTATGGTCATCTTGTAATTCTCAGTCAGATGGATTTAGATGGTTATGGAGTTTTGATAATAAAAATATAAACATAAAATAAATATATAGATACTTATGTAATTCATTGGTGAGAATTTTAGATAAGCATACAGAAATGCGTTATTCCTTCTGAATCTCTGCTTTCCTACCGTCTTCATTCAATCATTCATATTCCTTTGCATGGCAAGCTGTATGTAGGGGGATCATTGTGGTCAATGGCTACCGTCCATCCTCTCAGTGAAAATGGTCCAGCTGCGGGTTATGTAGGGCTAATCATCTGTCGGTTCTCACTTGTGTTGGAATAAGATCCAATGATCCTTTTGTGTCTGTCACTATGCCTAACAGTCATGAGTTTGAAGCTCGTCACAGTCATCCCATCCCATATCCTACTCGGAATACCACAGACAAGGTTTAGACTTTTCGGATCTCAAGAATGCTGCCAATTAATTCTAGCTTATACCACAAAGACTCTGTTCTCACGGAATGGAAGGCTCTGTTGTTAGGAGAGTCAATCATGCATCATGGACCAGGAATCCAAGAGATATATATTCAAGCTTGTTTTCATGTAGAACAGAGTGGTTGTCATGCACGCGTTCATAGGTTGAGAATGGTGATGAGCGTCACATAATCATCACATTCATCATGTTCTTTGGTACGAATGAATATCTTAGAATAAGAATAAGCGTAAATTAAATAGAAGAACAATAGTACTTTGCATTAATACTCGAGGAACAGTAGAGCTCCACACCTTAATCTATGGTGTGTAAAAACTCCACCGTTGAAAATACATAAGTGATGAAGGGTGCATTCGGCCATACCAAGTAAGGTTATGGCCTTGCAATCCCTTTTTGGGTTCTCTTCTGTATTGCTTGGAAGAGTACTAGGAGGAGTTTCAGTGACTCTTTTACTCAGCTAGCCCACTTGTGCCTCCAAATTTCTAATTGAGGACTTTGTTTCATTCATGAAACTTAGAGTAGCCTTAGATAGATCAGAGACTATGTTT
Source organism: Arachis hypogaea (assembly GCF_003086295.3). NCBI lineage: Eukaryota > Viridiplantae > Streptophyta > Magnoliopsida > Fabales > Fabaceae > Arachis > Arachis hypogaea. The sequence continues at coordinate 25,897,996 of NC_092039.1, forward strand.
GCTAAGCTAGAGGGGATTTGCTCAGAATTCTCTGTCTGTTGCTGAGAGGATGATGGAAAAGGCTTGCTATTGCTAAACCTGTTTCTTCCACCATTATTAAAGCCTTGTTGAGGCTTTTGTTGATCCTTCCATGAGAAATTTGGATGATTTCTCCATGAGGGATTATAGGTGTTTCCATAGGCTTCACCCATGTATTCACCTCTGCCATTGCAGGGTTCTCAGGATCATAAGCTTCTTCTTCAGAAGATGCTTCTTTAGTACTGTTGGATGCATTTTGCAATCTATTCAAACTCTGAGAAATCATATTGACTTGCTGAGTCAACATTTTGTTTTGAGCCAATATGGCATTCAAAGCATTAATTTCAAGAACTCCCTTCCTCTGAGGCATCCCATTATTCACAAGATTCCTTTCAGAGGTGTACATGAACTGGTTATTTGCAACCATTTCAATGAGTTCTTGAGCTTCTGTAGGCATTTTCTTTAGGTGAATAGATCTACCTACAGACTGGTCCAATGACATCTTAGACAATTCAGACAGACCATCATAGAATATATCCAGGATGGTCCATTCTGAGAGCATGTCAGAAGGACACTTTTTGGTCAGTTGCTTGTATCTTTCCCAAGCTTCATAGAGGGATTCACCTTCTTTCTGCCTGAAGGTTTAAACATCCACTCTAAGCTTGCTCAGTGGTGCACGAAATTGTGATCAATACTTTTCACAACTCAAATAATCCCCGGTAATGAAACCAAAAACTTGGTGTTCACTACCATGGCATAAACACAACTTCGCACAACTAACCAACAAGTGTACTGGGTCGTCCAAGTAATAAACCTTACGCGAGTAAGGGTCGATCCCACAGAGATTGTTGGTATGAAGCAAGCTATGGTCACCTTGTAAATCTCAGTCAGGCAAACTCAAATGGGTATGGTGATAAACGCATAAAACATAAAGATAAAGATAGAGATACTTATGTAATTCATTGGTAGGAACTTCAGATAAGCGTATGAAGGTGCCTTCCCTTCTGTCTCTCTGCTTTCCTACTGTCTTCATCCAATCCTTCTTACTCCTTTCCATGGCAAGCTTAAGCAAGGGTTTCACCGTTGTCAGTGGCTACTTCCCATCCTCTCAGTGGAAATGTTCAACGCACCCTGTCACGGCACGGCTATCCATCTGTCGGTTCTCGATCAGGCCGGAATAGAATCCAGTGATTCTTTTGCGTCTGTCACTAACGCCCCGCCCTCAGGAGTTTGAAGCACGTCACAGTCATTCAATCATTGAATCCTACTCAGAATACCACAGACAAGGTTAGACCTTTCGGATTCTCTTGAATGCCGCCATCAGTTCTAGCCTATACCACGAAGACTCTGATCTCACGGAATGGCTGGCTCGTTTGTCAGGCGAGCACTCGGTTGTCAGGCGATCAACCATGCATCGTGTATCAAGAATCCAAGAGATATTCACCCAATCGAAGGTAGAATGGAGGTGGTTGTCAGTCACACGTTCATAGGTGAGAATGATGATGAGTGTCACGGATCATCACATTCATCAAGTTGAAGAACAAGTGATATCTTAGAACAAGAACAAGCGGAATTGAATAGAAGAACAATAGTAATTGCATTAATACTCGAGGTACAGCAGAGCTCCACACCTTAATCTATGGTGTGTAGAAACTCCACCGTTGAAAATACATAAGTATAGGGTCTAGGCATGGCCGAATGGCCAGCCTCCCAATGATCTAATATAGCATAAAATAAAGATAGCTACCCAGATGATCTCAGATCCAAAATACCAAGATGATCTCAGACCCAAAGATACCAAGATGATCTCAGATCCAAAGATACCAAGATGAAAATACAATAGTATAATGTCCTACTTATAGAAAACTAGTAGCCTAGGGTGTACAGAGATGAGTAAATGACATAAAAATCCACTTCCAGGCCCACTTGGTGTGTGCTTGGGCTGAGCATTGAAGCATTTTCGTGTAGAGACTCCTCTTGGAGTTAAACGCTAGCTTTGGTGCCAGTTTGGGCGTTTAACTCCCATTCTTGTGCCAGTTCCGGCGTTTAACGCTGGAATTCCTGAGGGTGACTTTAAACGCCGGTTTGGGCCATCAAATCTTGGGCAAAGTATAGACTATCATATATTGCTGGAAAGCCCAGGATGTCTACTTTCTAACGCCGTTGAGAGCGCGCCAATTGGGCTTCTGTAGCTCCAGAAAATCCACTTCGAGTGCAGGGAGGTCAGAATCCAACAGCATCTGCAGTCCTTTTTGGTCTCTGAATCAGATTTTTGCTCAGGTCCCTCAATTTCAGCCAGAAAATACCTGAAATCACAGAAAAACACACAAACTCATAGTGAAGTCCAGAAAAGTGAATTTTAACTAAAAACTAATAAAAATATACTAAAAACTAACTAGATCATACTAAAAACAATGCCAAAAAGCGTACAAATTATCCGCTCATCACAACACCAAACTTAAATTGTTGCTTGTCCTCAAGCAACTGAAAATCAAATAAGATAAAAAGAAGAGAATATGCAATGAATTCCAAAAACATCTATGAAGATCAGTATTAATTAGATGAGCGGAGCTTTTAGCATTTTGCCTCTGAATAGTTTTGGCATCTCACTCTATCCTTTGAAATTCAGAATGATTGGCTTCTTTAGGAACTCAGAATCCAGATAGTGTTATTGATTCTCCTAGTTAAGTATGATGATTCTTGAACATAACTACTTATTGAGTCTTGGCTGTGACCCAAAGCACTCTGTCTTCCAGTATTACCACCGGATACATACATGCCACAGACACATAATTGGGTGAACCTTTTCAGATTGTGACTCAGCTTTGCTAGAGTCCCCAACTAGAGGTGTCCAGGGTTCTTAAGCACACTCTTTTTGCCTTGGATCACAACTTTATTTCTTTCTTTTCTCTATATTTTTTTTCGAATTTTTTTTTCTTTTTCTCTTTTTTTTTCACTGCTTTTTCTTGCTTCAAAATCATTTTAATGATTTTTCAGATCCTTAGTAACATGTCTCCTTTTTCATCATTCTTTCAAGAGCCAATATTCATGAACCACAAATTCAAAAGACATATGCACTGTTTAAGCATACATTCAGAAAACAAAAGTATTGCCACCACATCAAAATAATTAAACTGTTATAAAATTTAAAATTCATGCAATTCTTCTCTTTTTCAATTAAGAACATTTATTATTATTTTTTTTAAGAGAGGTGATGGATTCATAGGACATTCATAACTTTAAGGCATAGACACTAAGACACTAATGATCACAAGACACAAACATAGATAAACATAAGCATAATTTTCGAAAAACAGACAAATAAAGAACAAGGAAATTAAAGAACGAGTCCACCTTAGTGATGGCGGCTTGTTCTTCCTCTTGAAGATCCTATGGAGTGCTTGAGCTCCTCAATGTCTCTTCCTTGTCTTTGTTGCTCCTCTCTCATGATTCTTTGATCTTCTCTAATTTCATGGAGGATGATGGAGTGTTCTTGGTGCTCCACCCTTAGTTGTCCCATGTTGGAACTCAATTCTCCTAGGGAGGTGTTTAGTTGCTCCCAATAGTTTTGTGGAGGAAAGTGCATCCCTTGAGGAATCTCAGGGATCTCATGATGAGTGGGGTCTCTTGTGTGCTCCATCCTTTTCTTAGTGATGGGCTTGTCCTCATCAATAGGGATGTCTCCCTCTATGTCAACTCTAACTGAATAACAGAGGTGACAAATGAGATGAGGAAAGGCTAACCTTGCCAAGGTAGAGGACTTGTCCACCACCTTATAGAGTTCTTGAGCTATAACCTCATGAACTTCTATTTCTTCTCCAATCATGATGCTATGAATCATGATAGCCCGGTCTATAGTAACTTCGGACCGGTTGCTAGTGGGAATGATTGAGCGTTGGATGAACTCCAACCATCCCCTAGCCACGGGCTTGAGGTCATGCCTTCTCAATTGAACCGGCTTCCCTCTTGAATCTCTCTTCCATTGAGTGCCCTCTTCACATATGACTGTGAGGACTTGGTCCATCCTTTGATCAAAGTTGACCCTTCTAGTGTAAGGATGTTCATCTCCTTGCATCATGGGCAAATTGAATGCCAACCTTACACTTTCCGGACTAAAATCCAAGTATTTCCCCCGAACCATAGTAAGCCAATTCTTTGGATCTGGGTTCACACTTTGATCATGATTCTTGGTGATCCATGCATTGGCATAGAACTCTTGAACCATTAAGATTCTGACTTGTTGAATGGGGTTAGTAAGAACTTCCCAACCTCTTCTTCGGATCTCATGTCGGATCTCCGGATATTCACTCTTTTTGAGTGAAAAAGGGACCTCGGGGATCACCTTCTTCAAGGCCACAACTTCATAGAAGTGGTCTTGATGCACCCTTGAGATGAATCTTTCCATCTCCCATGACTCGGAGGTGGAAGCTTTTGCCTTCCCTTTCCTCTTTCTAGAGGTTTCTCCGGCCTTGGATGCCATAAATGGTTATGGAAAAACAAAAAGCAATGCTTTTACCACACCACACTTAAAATTGTTGCTCGTCCTCGAGCAAAAGAAGAAAGAAGAGAGTAGAAGAAGAAGAAATGAAGGGAAAGGGAATGGCTTTGTGGTTTGGCCAAAAAGGGGAAGAAGTGGTGTTTAGGTTGTGTGAAAATGAAGGAGTGAAGATGGGTTTATATAGGAGAGGGGAAGGGTGATTTTCGGCCAAGTGAGGGTGGGTTTGGGTGGGAAAGTGGTTTGAATTTGAGGGGTAGGTGGGGTTTTATGAAGGATGGATGTGAGTGGTGAAGAGAAAGATGGGATTTGATAGGTGAAGGGTGTTTGGGGAAGAGGTGTTGAGGTGATTGGTGAATGGGGGAAGAAGAGAGAGAGTGGTGGGGTAGGTGGGGATCCTGTGGGGTCCACAGATCCTGAGGTGTCAAGGAAAAGTCATCCCTGCACCAAATGGCAAGCAAAATTGCGTTTTTAGCCATTTCTGGCGTTAAACGCCGGGCTGGTGCCCATTTCTGGCATTTAACGCCAGCTTCTTGCCCTTTTCTGGCGTTTAACGCCAGTCTGGTGCCCCTTTCTGGCGTTAAACGCCCAGAATGGTGCCAGACTGGGCGTTAAACGCCCATCTGCTAACCTTACTGGCATTTAAACGCCAGTAGGTGCGTCCTCCAGGGTGTGCTGTTTTTCTTTCTGTTTTTCATTCTGTTTTTGCTTTTTTCATTGATTTTGTGACTTCTCATGATCATCAACCTACAAAAAACATAAAATAACAAAAGAAAATAGTTAATTATAAAACATTGGGTTGCCTCCCAACAAGCGCTTCTTTAATGTCATTAGCTTGACAGAGGACTCTCATGGAGCCTCAGAAATGCTCAGAGCTATGTTGGAACCTCCCAACACCAAACTTAGAGTTTGAATGTGGGGGTTCAACACCAAACTTAGAGTTTGGTTGTGGCCTCCCAACACCAAACTTAGAGTTTGACTGTGGGGGCTCTGTTTGGCTCTGTTTTGAGGGAAGCTCTTCATGCTTCCTCTCCATGATGACAGAGGGATATCCCTGAGCCTTAAACACCAAGGATTCTTCATTCACTTGAATGATCAACTCTCCTCTATCAACATCAATCATAGCCTTTGCTGTGGCTAGGAAGGGTCTGCCAAGGATGAGGGATTCATCCATGCACTTCCCAGTCTCTAGGACTATGAAATCAGTAGGGATGTAATGGTCTTCAACCTTTACCAAAACATCCTCTACAAGTCCATAGGCTTGTTTTCTTGAGTTGTCTGCCATCTCTAGTGAGATTTTTGCAGCTTGCACCTCAAAGATCCCTAGCTTCTCCATTACAGAGAGGGGCATGAGGTTTACACTTGACCCTAAGTCACACAAGGCCTTCTTGAAGGTCATGGTGCCTATGGTACAAGGTATTGAAAACTTTCCAGGATCCTGTCTCTTTTGAGGCAGTTTCTGCCTAGACAAGTCATCCAGTTCTTTGGTGAGCAAAGGGGGTTCATCCTCCCAAGTCTCATTTCCAAATAACTTGTCATTCAGCTTCATGATTGCTCCAAGGTATTTAGCAACTTGCTCTTCAGTGACATACTCATCCTCTTCAGAGGAAGAATACTCATCAGAGCTCATGAATGGCAGAAGTAAGTTCAATGGAATCTCTATGGTCTCATTTTGAGCCTCAGATTCCCATGGTTCCTCATTGGGGAACTCATTGGAGGTCAGTGGACGTTCATTGAGGTCTTCCTCAGTGGCGTTCACTGCCTCTTCTTCCTCCCAAAATTCGGCCATGTTGATGGCTTTGCACTCTCCTTTTGGATTTTCTTCTGTATTGCTTGGGAGAGTACTAGGAGGGAGTTCAGTAATTTTCTTGCTCAGCTGTCCCACTTGTGCCTCCAAATTTCTAATGGGGGACCTAGTTTCAGTCATGAAACTTTGAGTGGTTTTGATTAGATCAGAGACCATGGTTGCTAAGTCAGAGTTATTCTGCTTAGAACTCTCTGTCTGTTGCTGAGAAGATGATGGAAAAGGCTTGCTATTGCTAAGCCTGTTTCTTCCACCATTATTATTATTAAAACCTTGTTGAGGTCTCTGTTGATCCTTCCATGAGAAATTTTGATGATTTCTCCATGAAGGATTATAGGTGTTTCCATAGGGTTCTCCCATGTAATTCACCTCTTCCATTGAAGGGTTCTTAGGATCATAAGCTTCTTCCTCAGATGAAGCTTCCTTAGTACTGCTTGGTGCATTTTGCATTCCAGACAGACTTTGAGAAATCATATTGACTTGTTGAGTCAATATTTTATTCTGAGCCAATATGGCATTCAGAGTATCAATCTCAAGAACACCTTTCTTCTGACTTGTCCCATTGTTCACAGGATTCCTTTCAGAAGTGTACATGAATTGGTTATTTGCAACCATTTCAATTAGCTCTTGAGCTTCTGTAGGCGTCTTCTTCAGATGAAGAGAGCCTCCAGCAGAGCTATCCAAAGACATTTTGGATAGTTCAGAGAGACCATCATAGAAAATACCTATGATGCTCCATTCAGAAAGCATATCAGATGGACACTTTCTGATTAATTGTTTGTATCTTTCCCAAGCTTCATAGAGGGATTCTCCTTCCTTCTGTCTGAAGGTTTGGACTTCCACTCTAAGCTTACTCAATTTTTGAGGTGGAAAGAACTTTGCCAAGAAGGCATTGACTAGCTTTTCCCAAGAGTCCAGGCTTTCTTTAGGTTGTGAGTCCAACCATGTCCTAGCTCTGTCTCTTACAGCAAAAGGGAATAGCATAAGTCTGTAGACCTCAGGGTCAACCCCATTAGTCTTAACAGTGTCACAGATTTGCAAGAACTCAGCTAAGAACTGATGAGGATCTTCCAATAGAAGTCCATGGAACTTGCAATTCTGTTGCATTAGAGAAACTAATTGAGGCTTAAGCTCAAAGTTGTTTGCTCCAATGGCAGGGATAGAGATGCTTCTCCCATAGAAGTCGGGAGTAGGTGCAGTAAAGTCACCCAGCACCTTCCTTGCATTGTTGGCATTGTTGTTGTTTTCGGCTGCCATGTGTTCTTCTTCTTTGAAGAATTCGGTTAGGTCCTCTACAGAGAATTGTGCCTTAGCTTCTCTTAGCTTTCTCTTCAAGGTCCTTTCAGGTTCAGGATCAGCCTCAACAAGAATGCCTTTGTCTCTGCTCCTGCTCATATGAAAGAGAAGAGAACAAGAAAATATGGAATCCTCTATGTCACAGTATAGAGATTCCTTGAGGTGTCAGAGGAAAAGAAAATGGAAGGCAGAAGTAGAAAATTTGAACTTTATCAAGAAAGATGGAGTTCGAATTTTGCATTAAGGAACAGTGTTAGTCCATAAATAGAAGGATGTGAGAAGAAGGGAAGTGGTTTTCGAAAATTAAGTAAGAAATTTTGAAAACATTTTGAAAAACACTAATTAATTTTCTAAAACCAAGAGTGGGAAAGAGATCAAGTGATTTTTGAAAAAGATTTTGAAATTAGAAATTAAAAAGATTTGATTGAAAACTATTTTGAAAAAGATGTGGTTAAGAAGATATGATTGGTTTTTTCAAAAAGATGTGATTGAGAAGATATGATTTGAAAAACATTTTAAAAAGATTTGATTTTAAAAAAATAATGACTTGGCTATCAAGAAAAGATATGATCCAAACATTAAACCTTTCTCAACAGAAAAGGCAACATACTTGATATGTTGAATCAAATCATTAATTGATAGCAAGTGTCTTTGAAAAAGGAGAGAAATTGATTTTGAAAGCATATGATTGAAAAGATATGATTTGAAAAAGATTTGCTTTTGAAAAACTTTGAAAACTTGAAAAAAAATTGCATTGAAAAACAGAATCTTCCCTTTTGTGCCATCCTGGCGTTAAATGCCCAGAATGGTGCACATTCTGGCGTTTAACGCCCAAAACTATACCCTTTTGGGCGTTAAACGCCCAACCAGGTACCCTGGCTGGCGTTTAAACGCCAGTCTGTCCTTCTTCACTGGGCGTTTTGAACGCCCAGCTTTTTCTGTATAATTCCTCTGCAGTATGTTCTGAATCTTCAATTCTCTGTATTGTTGACTTGAAAAGACACAAATTAAAAATATTTTTGGATTTTTAATAATAAGGAATAATCAAAATGCAACTAAAATCAAATAACAATGCATGCAAGACACCAAACTTAGCAGTTTGTATACTGCTGACACTAATGAGACACATAAACACTCAAGTCAAAAGAATTCAAAGATCAGAGTAAGAAATCATCAATAACATCTTGAAGATCCTTAAGACACATGAATGAATGCATGCAATTGACACCAAACTTAAAATGAAACTCTAGACTCAAACAAGAAATATTTTTTGGATTTTATGATTTTGTAAATTTTTTTTGTGCTTTTTTCGAAAATAAAGTGGAAAAAGGTATCAAAATTCTTAATGAGAATTCCAGGAATCATGCAATGTTAGTCTAAAGCTTCAGTCTAAAGGAATTAGACATGGTCAGCCAAGCTTCAGCAGAACATTGCATTCAAGAGCTAAATTGATGAAGATCAATCAGCTTTGGTGATGATAAGAACATCACCTTGAAACACTAGAATTCATTCTTAAGAACTCTGAAGAAAAAAAATACCTAATCTAAGCAACAAGATGAACCGTCAGTTGTCCATACTCAACAATCCCCGGCAACGGCGCCAAAAACTTGGTGCACGAAATTGTGATCAATAATTTTCACAACTCAAATAATCCCCGGTAATGAAACCAAAAACTTGGTGTTCACTACCATGGCATAAACACAACTTCGCACAACTAACCAGCAAGTGTACTGGGTCGTCCAAGTAATAAACCTTACGCGAGTAAGGGTCGATCCCACAGAGATTGTTGGTATGAAGCAAGCTATGGTCACCTTGTAAATCTCAGTCAGGCAAACTCAAATGGGTATGGTGATAAACGCATAAAACATAAAGATAAAGATAGAGATACTTATGTAATTCATTGGTAGGAACTTCAGATAAGTATATGAAGGTGCCTTCCCTTCCGTCTCTCTGCTTTCCTACTGTCTTCATCCAATCCTTCTTACTCCTTTCCATGGCAAGCTTAAGCAAGGGTTTCACCATTGTCAGTGGCTACCTCCCATCCTCTCAGTGGAAATGTTTAACGCACCCTGTCACGGCACGGCTATCCATCTGTCGGTTCTCGATCAGGCCGGAATAGAATCCAGTGATTCTTTTGCGTCTGTCACTAACGCCCCGCCCTCAGGAGTTTGAAGCACGTCATAGTCATTCAATCATTGAATCCTACTCAGAATACCACAGACAAGGTTAGACCTTCCGGATTCTCTTGAATGCCGCCATCAGTTTTAGCCTATACCACGAAGACTCTGATCTCACGGAATGGCTGGCTCGTTTGTCAGGCGAGCACTCGGTTGTCAGGCGATCAACCATGCATCATGTATCAGGAATCCAAGAGATATTCACCCAATCGAAGGTAGAACGGAGGTGGTTGTCAGTCACACGTTCATAGGTGAGAATGATGATGAGTGTCACGGATCATCACATTCATCAAGTTGAAGAACAAGTGATATCTTAGAACAAGAACAAGCGGAATTGAATAGAAGAACAATAGTAATTGCATTAATACTCGAGATACAGCAGAGCTCCACACCTTAATCTATGGTGTGTAGAAACTCCACCGTTGAAAATACATAAGTACAGGGTCTAGGCATGGCCGAATGGCCAGCCTCCCAATGATCTAAGATAGCATAAAATGAAGATAGCTACCCAGATGATCTCAGATCCAAAGATACCAAGATGATCTCAGATCCAAAGATACCAAGATGATCTCAGATCCAAAGATACCAAGATGAAAATACAATAGTATAATGTCCTACTTATAGAAAACTAGTAGCCTAGGGTGTACAGAGATGAGTAAATGACATAAAAATCCACTTCCAGGCCCACTTGGTGTGTGCTTGGGCTGAGCAATGAAGCATTTTCGTGTAGAGACTCCTCTTGGAGTTAAACGCCAGCTTTGGTGCCAGTTTGGGCGTTTAAATCCCATTCTTGTGCCAGTTCCGGCGTTTAACGCTGGAATTCCTGAGGGTGACTTTGAATGCCAGTTTGGGCCATCAAATCGTGGGCAAAGTATGGACTATCATATATTGCTGGAAAGCCCAGGATGTCTACTTTCCAACGCCGTTGAGAGCGCGCCAATTGGGCTTCTGTAGCTCCAGAAAATCCACTTCGAGTGCAGGGAGGTCAGAATCCAACAGCATCTGCAGTCCTTTTTGGTCTCTGAATCATATTTTTGCTCAGGTCCCTCAATTTCAGCCAGAAAATGCCTGAAATCACAGAAAAATACACAAACTCATAGTAAAGTCCAGAAAAGTGAATTTTAACTAAAAACTAATAAAAATATACTAAAAACTAACTAGATCATACCAAAAACATACTAAAAACAATGCCAAAAAGCTTACAAATTATCCGCTCATCACTCAGCTTTTGAGAAAGAAAGAATTTGGCTAAGAAAGCCGTGACCAGCTTATCCCAAGAGTTTAGGCTATCTCTAGGTTGAGAGTCCAACCATATTCTAGCTCTGTCTCTTACAGCAAAAGGGAAAAGCATAAGCTTGTAGACCTCAGGATAAACTCCATTGGTCTTAACAGTATCACAAATCTACAAGAATTCAGTTAAGAACTGAAAAAGGATCTTCTGATGGAAGTCTATAAAACTTGCAATTCTGTTGCATCAGAGAAACTAATTGAGGCTTAAGCTCAAAATTGTTTGCTCCAATGGCAGGGATTGAGATACTTCTTCCATGGAAGTTGGAATTTGGTGAAGTGAAGTCATCAAGCATCTTCCTTGCATTGTTGTTGGGTTCGGCCATTACTTCTTTTTTGAGATTCTCTGTAAGGTTTTCTCTGGATTGTTGTGCTTTAGCTTCTCTTAGCTTTTTCTTTAGAGTCCTTTCAGGTTCAGGATCTGCTTTAACAAGAATGTCCTTGTCCTTGCTTCTGCTCATATGAAAAAGAAGAGGACAGAAAAGGAAGAGAAATACTCTATGTCACAGTATAGAGATTCCTTTATGTGAGTAGAAGAAGAAAAGAATAGAAGAATGATGTAAAGAGAAGAGATGAATAATTCGAACACAGAGAGGGAGAGAGTGTTTGAATTATAAGAAAAAGAGAAGAATGTTAGTGATTAAATAAATAAATAGAAGAAGATGAGAGAGAGAGTTTTCGAAAATAATTAAAAGGAAAAGGAAAATATTTTTGTTTTTATTTTAAAATTTTGTTAGAATTCAAAAATTAAGAGAAGAAATAGAATAAAATTAAAATTTAAAACAATTAGTTAATTAAAAAGAATTTTGAAAAAGAAGTTAATGATTTTCGAAAATTAGAGAGAGAAAAGTAGTTAGGTGGTTTTGAAAAAGATAAGAATTTTAAAATCAAACAAAAAGTTAAGTAGTTAATTGAAAAAGATTTGAAAATCAATTTTGGAAAGATAAGAAGTTAGAAAAGATTTTGAAATTGATTTTGAAAAAGATATGATTTGAAAAAGATATATTTGAAAAGATATGATTAAAAAGATATGATTGAAACTTATTTTGAAAAAGATTTGAAAAAGAAATTTAGAAAGATTTGATTTTGAAAATTAAAGTTAATGACTTGACTAATAAGAAACTAAAAGATATGATTCTAGAATTTAAAGGTTGAACCTTTCTTAACAAGAAAGTAACAAACTTGAAATTTTTGAATCAATCACATTAATTGTTAGTAAAGTTTTTGAAAATTTGAAATGAAATTAAGAAAAAGATTTTGAAAAACAATTTTTTAAAATTTTCAAAAAACATGAAAGAAAAATGAAAAAGATTTGAATTTTGAAAAAGATTTGAAAAGATAGGATTTTTAAATTAAAAATTTGACTTGACTTATAAGAAACAACTAAGTTTTAAAATTTTTTGACTAAGTCAAATCAAATTTTCGAAATTTATGAGGAGAATAAGGGAAAGATATTTTTTTAATTTTTGAATATTTAATGAGGAGAGAGAAGAACACAAAAATGACACAAGACATGAAAAATTAAGATAAAAACACATAATGCATGCAAGAACACTTCGAATGTGAAGATGAACACCAAGAACACTTTGAAGATCAAGATGAACATCAAGAACTTATTTTTGAAAATTGTTTTAAGAAAAGAAACAAATGCAAGACACGAAACTTAGAAATTTTTAATGTTTAGACACTAACAAATTGAAAATGCATATGAAAAACAACAAAAAGACACTAAACAAGAAAATTTTAAGATCAAACAAAAACAATAATCAAGAACAACTTGAAGATCATGAAGAACATATGCATGAATGTTCGAAAAATGCACAAATTTTAAAAACATGTAATTGATACCAAACTTAAAATGTGACACTAGACTCAAACAAGAAACACAAATTCTTTTTGGTTTTTATGATTTTATTAATTTTTTGGATTTTTCGAATTTTTTTTTTGGAAAAACGAAAAAGAAGAGAAATTTTTTTTTGAAAAATTTTTGAAAATAAAACAAAGGTTGAAACAAGAAGAAAATTACCTAATCTGAGCAACAAGATGAACCGTCAGTTGTCCAAACTCAAACAATCCCCGGCAACAGCGCCAAAAACTTGGTGCACGAAATTGTGATCTCAATGGCGCCAACAACTTGGTACGCACAATTGTAATCTCAACTCTTTTTCACAACTTCGCACAACTACCAACAAGTGCACTGCGTCGTCCAAGTAATAAACCTTACGTTAGTAAGGGTCGATCCCACGGAGATTGTCGGCTTGAAGCAAGCTATGGTCATCTTGTAAATCTCAATCAGGTGGATTCAAATGGTTATGGAGTTTTGATAATTAAAATATAAACATAAAATAAAGATAGAGATATTTATGTAATTCATTAGTGGGAATTTCAGATAAGCATACAGAGACGTGTTATTCCTTCTGAATCTCTACTTTCCTACCGTCTTTATTCAATCATTCATACTCCTTTCCATGGCAAGCTATATGTAGGGGGATCACCGTTGTCAATGGCTATCGTCCATCCTCTCAGTGAAAATGGTCCAGCTACGGGTTACATAGGGCTAATCATCTGTCAGTTCTCACTTGTGTCGGAATAAGATCCAATGATCCTTTTGCGTCTGTCACTATGCCCCACAGTCATGAGTTCGAAGCTCGTCACAGTCATCCCATTCCAGATCCTACTCGGAATACCACAGACAATGTTTAGACTTTCCGGATCTCAAGAATGCTGCCAATTGATTCTAGCTTATACCACGAAGACTCTGATCTCACATAATGGAAGGCTCTGTTGACAGGAGAGGCAACCATGCGTCATGGACCAGGAATCCAAGAGATATACATTCAAGCTTGTTTTCATGTAGAACGGAGTGGTTGTCAGGCACGCGTTCATAGGTTGAGAATGGTGATGAGCGTCACATAATCATCACATTTATCATGTTCTTGGGTACGAATGAATATCTTAGAATAAGAATAAGCATAAATTGAATAGAAGAACAATAGTACTTTGCATTAATACTCGAGGAACAGCAGAGCTCCACACCTTAATCTATGGTGTGTAGAAACTCCACCGTTGAAAATACATAAGTGATGAAGGTCCAAACATGGCCGAATGGCAATGCCTCCCAAATACATGAAACAATCAAAAAAGGGTTCAAAGACCTGATCCCAAGATCAAGGATGATCAAAAGATGTGAGTTCAATAGTAAAAAGTCCTATTTATACTCAAACTAGTTACTAGGATTACAGAAATGAGTAAATGATGCAAAAATCCACTTCCGGGCCCACTTGGTGTGTGCTTGGGCTGAGTATTGAAGCTTTTGTGTGTAGAGACTTTCTTGGAGTTAAATGCCAATTTTTATGCCAGTTTGGGTGTTTAACTGTAGCTTCTATCCTGTTTCTGGCGTTTTACGCCAGAATAGGGCCGGAAGTTGGCGTTTGAACGCTAGTTTGTGTTGTCAAAACTCTAGCAAAGTATGAACTATTATATATTGATGGAAAGCCCAGGATGTGTACTTTCTAACGCAATTAAGAGAGCGCCATTTGGGTTTCTATAGCTCCAAAAAATCCATTTCGAGTGCAGGGAGGTCAGAATCCAACAGCATCAGCAGTCCTTTTTCAGCCTCTGAATCAGATTTTTGCTCAGGTCCCTCAATTTCAGCCAGAAAATACCTAAAATCACAGAAAAACACACAAACTCATAGTAAATTCTAGAAATATGAATTTTGCTTAAAAACTAATAAAAATATACTAAAAAGTAGCTAGATCCTACTAAAAATTTTCTAAAAACAATGGCAAAAAGCGTATAATTATCCGCTCATCACTTCACCCCAAAAGGATTTAGGCAAATTTGCATGAGAGAGCATACACTTGATTCTATCATTGATAGTGAGATTCATTCTTTCTATAACTCCATTATGTTGAGGAGTCTTAAGAACCGTCTTCTCAAGCTTGATCCTATGTCTTTTACAATACTCTTCAAATGGACCCTTGTATTCACCACCATTATCTGCTCAAACACATTTCAATTTTTTTCTGTTTCTCTTTCAACACTTGCATGAAAATCTTTGAAGATACCGAGCACCTGATCTTTAGATTTCAAAACAAAAGCCCACACTTTTCGAGAATAATCATTAATAAAAGTAACAAAGTATGATGCACCGCCTAGTGTCTTAGCGTCCATAGTGCAAACATTAGTGTGAACTAAATCTGGAACATGTGATCTTCTATGAGCTCCAGACTATGAAATGATACTCTAGCATGCTTTCCAACAAAACAATGAGTACAAGTATTTAAAGTTGTATCTTTCACTAGAAGTAAGTGCTTCTCGGCTAAGACGCTTAGTCCTTTCTTGCTCAAGTGACCAAGATGCATATGTCACAAATTAGAGGAGAAATCATTAGCTACATTCACCTCTTCTTTGCATAACTTTGCTTGTAACTGGTAGAGAGTAGTGAGACTATTGTCTTCTTTACCAATAACGAGAACCCTTTGGTAATCTTGCATTTTCTACTACCAAAAGAAGTGCAACAACCTTCTTGATCCAATGCTTTACAGAAATTAGATTAAACCATATATCTGACGCATGTCTAACATTCTTCAACTGCAACTTGCATCCCATGTTGGTTTCAAGCCACACATCACCCATACTAATGATATCACACTCTCCTTTATCTTCCAATTTGATATTGCCAAAATTTTCAACAATATAAGAAGTGAAAAGTTCACGTTCGGAGTGACATGAATGAGACACCAGAATCCATAATCCAAGTAGAATCATCACAGATAAGATTAACATAGTTTTCATCATATGTGATAAGAGCATCTTCATAAACAATAACAACAGTTTCTTTATCACTATCTTTATCTTTGTCTTTGTTTCTTTTCCTTGATTGTTCTATTTTCAAGAACGTACAATACCTCTTGATATGTGCTGGCTTGTCACAATGGTGACAAATGAACTCCTTTCTTGACTTGTATCTTCCTCTTGCTTGCTTTGACTCCTTGACCTATTAGAATTGTGAGATTTTCTACTTTGACTTCTCCCCTATGACTCTGAAACAAGTTCTTTTGACTGGGAGGAGGCATTAATCAAACCTCGCTCTCTTTTCTTCTAACTTTTTCATTCAACATGCTCTCTTTAACTATTGCTAATTTCAACTTTCCTTTTGGAGCTGAGTTAGTTAGTATCACAACCAGAACTTTTCAACTATCAAGCAAAGAACTCAGCAACAATAAGGCTTTGATGCACGAAAACTTGTATCACTACAAATTTCCCTTCGGCAAGTATACCGAATTATCGTCAAGTAAAAACTCACAATAGAGTGAGGTCGAATCCCACAAGGATTGATTGGTCGAGCAACTTTAATTAAAGGAGTGTTCTAGTTGAGCTAAGCAAAGTTGAGTTGAGAATTGCAGAAAATTAAATGGTGGGAAAGGTAAATGACAGGAAATGTAAGTGCTGAAAATAAATGGCAGAATATAAATTATAAAAAATTAAATTGTAGAATCTTAAATGGGAATTTGGGGAGATGAGCATCAAAGTAAATAGCAGAAATTAAAGAGAATGGGTAAGATCAAAAATGGGGAGTTCGTTGGGCTTAGGAGATGTTGCATTCTCCGGATCAAGTTCATTCTCATCTCTTTTGCAATCAATGCATTCATTGATCTCCTTGGTAATCTTAAGTTATTAGATCCCAATTCCTTGGCAACCCAATCTCTCCAAGCTTGAACAATTGCCCAATTCCTTGATTTAATTGCTCATGGGAAGAGATGAAGTATGGTCACTGATTATACCACATGCATTTCCGAATCATAGTGTTGGTAGGATTATATGTCACTATATCCACCCAAATCCCAATTCGGTCTAGCATGAGAAAGCATTTCTAGCATGATCTCCTCATTCCTCTTCTAAGGTTCTGAGGAGATCCAATTATGGAGAGCTTCTTTTTCAAGATAACTAACCAGTAGGATGAAGATCGAAAGCTTTCTAGTAAAATCAAGAGAAAAGAAAGAGGAAGAAGAATGAAAACTACAATTGATCCATCAAATTACAACAGAGCTCCTAACTCAATGAGAAGGGGTTTAGTTGTTCATAGATTTGGAAATGGAAAGCCGAAATGAAGAGTGCATTGTAAAGTAAACTAAGTTACAGAGAAAGTAAATATACAGAGTGTTTACAATTCTTGGATCTCCAGATCCCAATTCCAATCACCTTTTTAGTTCAAAACTACTCCTCTGATCTTCTATCAGCTCTGCAAGTTTTGGATATGGGCCTTTGATCTTTAGTTGAAGTAGTTACAGTCTTTAGTGGGCTTAGCTTTGCTTGCAGAAGGAAGTTGACTCAGGCATGGTTCACGTTTAGTCAAGGCGTTAGTGGTGTTAACGTTTAATATAAATCCTGGTTCGAAGACGTTAGTGACACTAACTTTGTCACTAACGTCCCAACCCACTTGAGCTACGTTAACTCATACATTAGTGGCACTAACGTGACCACTAACGTAGCCTTTCCTATCCTTCGCTAGCATTATTGTTGCTAACTTCGCCAATAACACTACAACCTTGCTTCTCTCCCATGTTAATGGTCCACGTTAGTGTTACTAACGTGGCTATCAACGTAGGCATGCTGGTGCACGAAATTGTGATCGTCAATGGCGCCATCAACATGGTACGCTCAATTGCAATCTCAACTCTTTATCACAACTTTACACAACTAACTAGCAAGTGCACTGAGTCGTCCAAGTAATAAACCTTACGCGAGTAAGGGTCGATCCCATGGAGATTGTTGGTGTGAAGCAAGCTATGGTCATCTTGTAAATCTTAGTTAGGCGGATTCAAATGGTTATGGAGGATTTATGAATAAAGCATAAAATAAAGATAGAAATACTTATGTAATTCATTGGTGAGAATTTTAGATAAACGTATAGAGATGCTTTGTCCCTTCCGTCTCTCTGCTTTCCCACTGTCTTTATCCAATCCTTCTTACTCCTTTCCATGGCAAGCTGTATGTTGGGCATCACCGTTGTCAGTGGCTACAGTCCCGTCCTCTCAGTGAAAATGTTCAACGTGTTCTGTCACAGCACGGCTAATCATCTGTCGGTTCTCAATCAGGTTGGAGTAGAATCCAGTGATTCTTTTGCGTCTGTCACTAACGCCCAGCCTTCAGGAGTTTGAAGCTCGTCACAATCATTCAATCCTTGAATCCTACTCAGAATACCACAGATAAGGTTTAGACCTTCCGGATTCTCTTGAATGCCGCCATCAATTCTAGCTTATACCACGAATATTCCGATTAAGGGATCTAAGAGATATCCACTCAATCTAAGGTAGAACGGAGGTGGTTGTCAGGCACACGTTCATAGGCGAGAATGATGATGAGTGTCACGGATCATCACATTCATCAAGTTGAGGAACAAGTGATATCTTAGAACAAGAATAAGCCGAATTGAATAGAAGAACAATAGTAATTGCATTAATACTCGAGGTACAGTAGAGCTCCACACCTTAATCTATGGTGTGTAGAAACTCCACCGTTGAAAATACATAAGAACAAGGTCTAGGAATGGCCAAATGGCCAGCCTCCAATGATCTAAGAACTAGACGTCCAAAGATGATCAAAAGATCTAAAGTGATCCAAAGATGAAAATACAATAGCAAAAGGTCCTATTTGTAGAGAACTAGTAGCTTCGGGTTTACAAAGATGAGTAAATGACATAAAAATCTACTTCCGGTCCCACTTGGTGTGTGCTTGGGCTGAGCATTGAAGCTTTCATATGTAGAGACTTTTCTTGGAGTTAAACGCCAGCGTTTGTGCCAGTTTGGGCGTTTAACTCCCATTCCTGTGCCAGTTCCGGCGTTTAACGCCAGAATTCTTAAGCTGACTTGGAACGCCTGTTTGGGCCATCAAATCTCGGGCAAAGTATGGAATAATATATATTGCTGAAAAGCCCAGGATGTCTAATTTTCAACGCAATTGAGAGCGCACCAATTGGGCTTCTGTAGCTCCAGAAAATCCACTTCGAGTGCAGGGAGGTCAGAATCCAACAGCATCTGCAGTCCTTTTTAGCCTCTGAATCAGATTTTTGCTCAGGTCCCTCAATTTCAGCCATAAAATACCTGAAATCACAGAAAAACACAAAAACTCATAGTAAAGTCCAGAAAAGTGAATTTTAAATAAAAACTAATAAAAATATAATAAAAACTAACTAAAACATACTAAAAACATACTAAAAACAATGCCAAAAAGCGTATAAATTATCCTCTCATCACAACACCAAACTTAAATTGCTGCTTGTCTCCAGCAACTGAAAATCAAATAAGATAAAAAGAAGAGAATATGCAATGAATTCCAAAAATATCTATGAAGATCAGTATTAATTAGATGACGGGGCTTTTAGCTTTTTGCCTCTGAACAGTTTTGGCATCTCACTTTATCCTTTGAAATTTAGAATGATTGGCTTCTATAGGAACTCAGAATCCAGATAGCGTTATTGATTCTCCTAGTTAAGTATGATGATTCTTGAACACAGCTACTTTATGAGTCTTGGCCGTGGCCCAAAGCACTCTGTCTTCCAGTATTACCACCGGATACATACATGCCACAGACATATAACTGGGTGAACCCTTTTTAGATTGTGACTCAGCTTTGCTAGAGTCCCCTATTAGAGGTGTCCAGGGTTCTTAAGCACACTCCTTTTGCCTTGGATCACGACTTATATATATATATATATATTTTTTTTTTTCTTTTTTTTCGTTTTTTTCTTTTTTTTATTCACTGCTTTTTCTTGCTTCAAGAATCATTTTTATGATTTTTCAGATCCTCAGTAACATGTTTCCTTTTTCATCATTCTTTCAAGAGCCAACATTCATGAACAACAAATTCAAAAGACATATGCACTGTTCAAGCATACATTCAGAAGTCAAAGTATTGCCACCACATCAAAATAATTAATCTGTTATAAAATTCGAAATTCATGCAATTCTTCTCTTTTTCAATTAAGAACATTTTTTATTTAAGAAAGGTGATGGATTCATAGGACATTCATAACTTTAAGGCATAAACACTAAGACACTAATGATCATAAGATACAAACATAAATAAAACATAAAGCATAATTTTTTGAAAAACAGAAAAATAAAGAACAAGGAGATTAAAGAACGGGTCCACCTTAGTGATGGCGGCTTGTTCTTCCTCTTGAAGATCTTATGGAGTGCTTGAACTCCTCAATGTCTCTTCCTTGCCTTTGTTGCTCCTCTCTCATGATTCTTTGATCTTCTCTAATTTCATCGAGGAGGATGGGATGTTCTTGGTGCTCCACCCTTAGTTTTCCCATGTTGGAACTCAATTCTCCTAGGGAGGTGTTGATTTGCTCCCAATAGTTTTGTGGAGGAAATTGCATCCCTTGAGGCATCTCAGGGATTTCATGATGGGGAATTTTCTCATGTCCATGAGTGGGATCTCTTGTTTGCTCCATCCTTTTCTTAGTGATATCCATGAGGACTTGGTCCAACCTTTGATCAAAGTTGACCCTTTTTGAGTTTGAAAGGGACCTCAGGGATCACCTTCTTCATGGCCACAACTTTATAGAAGTGGTCTTGATGCACCCTTGAGATGAATCTCTCCATCTCTCATGACTCGGAGGTGGAAGCTTTTGCTTTCCCTTTTCTCTTTCTAGAGGTTTCTCCGGCCTTAGGTGCCATAAATGGTTATGGAAAAACAAAAAGAATCCTCGAGCAAAAGAAGAATGAAGAGAGTAGAAGAAGAAGAAGAAAAGAGGAGATGGAGGTGGGTTTGTTTTTCGGCCAAGGGGGAGAAGTAGTGTGTAGGTTGTGTGAAAATGAAGGAGTGAAGATGAGTTTATATAGGGGTGGAGAGAGGGGTAGGGTTCAGCCATTATGGGTGGATTTGGGAGGGAAAGTGGTTTGAATTTGAATGGTGAGGTAGGTGGGGTTTTATGAAGGATGGATGTGAGTGGTGAAGAGAATGGTGGGATTTGATAGGTGAAGGGTTTTTGGGGAAGAGGTGTTGAAGTGATTGGTGAATAGGTGAAGAAGAGAGAGAGTGGTGGGGTCCACAGATCCTGAGGTGTCAAGGATAATTCATCCCTGCACCAAGTGGCAAGCAAAAAATGCTCCTTCTGCCAATCCGGCGTTAAACACCGGGCTGGTGCCCATTTTTGGCATTTAATGCCAGCTTCTTGCCCCTTTCTGGCGTTAAACGCCCAGAATGGTGCCAGACTGGGCGTTAAACGCCCATTTTCTACCTTTATTGGCGTTTAAACGCCAGCAACTTTTTCCTCCAGGGTGTGCTATTTTTCTTTTTATTTTTCATTCTGTTTTTGCTTTTTCAATTGATTTTGTGACTTCCCATGATCATCAACCTATAGAAAACATAAAATAACAACGAAAAATAGATAAATATAACATTGGGTTGCCTCCCAACAAGCGCTTCTTTAATGTCAGTAGCTTGACAGTGGGCTCTCCTGGAGCCTCACAGATGTTCAGAGCAATGTTGGAACCTCCCAACACCAAACTTAGAGTTTGAATGTGGGGGTTCAACACCAAACTTAGAATTTGGTTGTGGTCTCCCAACACCAAACTTAAAGTTTGACTGTAGGGGCTCTGTTTGACTCTGTTTTGAGAGAAGCTCTTCATGCTTCCTCTCCATGGTTACAGAGGGATATCCTTGAGCCTTAAACACAAAGGATTCTTCATTCACTTGAATGATCAATTCTCCTCTGTCAACATCAATCACAGCCTTTGCTGTGGCTAGGAAGGGTCTGCCAAG
Organism: Arachis hypogaea; assembly: GCF_003086295.3. Classification (NCBI taxonomy): domain Eukaryota; kingdom Viridiplantae; phylum Streptophyta; class Magnoliopsida; order Fabales; family Fabaceae; genus Arachis; species Arachis hypogaea. The sequence goes on from NC_092039.1 coordinate 25,919,852, forward strand.
GATGATGGATTCATCCATGCACTTCCCAGTCTCTAGGACTATGAAATCAGCAGGGATGTAATGGTCTTCAACCTTTACCAGAACATCCTCTACAAGTCCATAAGCTTGTTTTCTTGAATTGTCTGCCATTTCTAGTGAGATTCTAGCAGCTTGTACCTCAAAGATCCCTAGCTTCTCCATTACAGAAAGAGGCATGAGGTTTATGCTTGACCCTAGGTCACACAGAGCCTTCTCAAAGGTCATGGTGCCTATGGTACAAGGTATTGAGAACTTCCCAGGGTCCTGTCTCTTTTGAGGTAATCTCTGCCTAGTCAAGTTATCCAGTTCTTTGGTGAGCAAAGGGGGTTCATCCTCCCAAGTCTCATTACCAAATAACTTGTCATTTAGCTTCATGATTGCTCCAAGGTACTTAGCAACTTGCTCTTCAATGACATCTTCGTCCTCTTTAGAAGAAGAATACTCATCAGAGCTCATGAATGGCAGAAGTAAATCCAATGGAATCTCTATGGTCTCAGTGTGAGCCTCAGATTCCCATGGTTCCTCATTAGGAAACTCATTGGAGGCCAGTGGACGTCCATTGAGGTCTTCCTCAGTGGCACTCACTGCCTCTTTCTCCTCTCCGAATTCGGCCATGTTGATGGCCTTACACTCTCCTTTTGGATTCTCTTCTGTATTGCTTGGAAGAGTGCTAGGATGGAGTTCAGTAAATTTCTTACTCAACTGATCCACTTGTACCTCCAAGTTTCTAATGGAGGACCTTGTTTCAGTCATAAAACTTTGAGTGGTTTTGATTAGATCAGAGACCATGGTTGCTAAGTTAGAGTGGCTCTGCTTAGAATTCTCTGTCTGTTGCTGAGAAGATGATGGAAAAGGCTTGCCATTGCTAAACCTATTTCTTCCACCATTATTGTTGTTGAAACCTTGTTGAGGTCTCTGTTGATCCTTCCATGAGAGATTTGGATGATTTCTCCAAGAAGGATTATAGGTGTTTCCATAGGGTTCTCCCATGTAATTCACCTCTTCCATTGAAGGGTTCTCAGGATCATAAGCTTCTTCTTCAGATGAAGCGTCCTTAGTATTGCCTGGTGCAGCTTGCATTCCAGACAGACTTTGAGAAATCATATTGACTTGCTGAGTCAATATTTTGTTCTGAGCCAATATGGCATTCAGAGTATCAATCTCAAGAACTCCTTTCTTCTGATTCGTCCCATTGTTCACAGGATTCCTTTAAGAAGTGTACATGAATTGGTTATTTGCAACCATTTCAATGAGTTCTTGAGCTTCTACAGGCGTCTTCTTCAGATGAAGAGATCCTCTAGCAGAGCTGTCCAATGACATCTTGGACAGTTCAGACAGACTATCATAGAAGATACCTATGATGCTCCATTCAGAAAGCATATCAGAGGGACACTTTCTGATCAATTGTTTGTATCTTTCCCAAGCTTCATAGAGGGATTCACCTTCCTTCTGTCTGAAGGTTTGGACTTCCACTCTAAGCTTACTCAATTTTTGAGGTGGAAAGAACTTTGCCAAGAAGGCATTGACTAGCTTTTCCCAAGAGTTCAAGCTCTCTTTAGGTTATGAGTCCAACCATATCCTAGCTCTGTCTCTTACAGCAAAAGGGAATAGCATAAGTTTGTAGACCTCAGGATCAACCCCATTAGTCTTGACAGTGTCACAGATTTGCAAGAATTCAGCTAAAAACTGATGAGGATCTTCCAATGGAAGTCCATGGAACTTGCAATTCTGTTGCATTAGAGAAACTAATTGAGGCTTAAGCTCAAAGTTGTTTGCTCTAATGGCAGGGATAGAGATGCTTCTCCCATAGAAGTCGGGAGTAGGTGCAGTAAAGTCACCAAGCACCTTCCTTGCATTGTTGGCATTATTATTGTGTTCGGCTACCATGTTTTCTTCTTGTTTGAAGATTTCTGTTAGGTCCTCTACAGAGAGTTGTGCTTTAGCTTCTCTTAGCTTTCGCTTCAAGGTCCTTTCAAGTTCAGGGTTAGCCTCAACAAGAATGCTTTTGTCTTTGTTCCTGCTCATATGAAAGAGAAGAGAACAAGAAAATATGGAATCCTCTATGTCACAGTATAGAGATTCTTTGAAGTGTCAGAGGAAAAGAAAAATAGAAGGAAGAGGTAGAAGTATTCGAACTTATCAAGAAAGATAGAGTTCGAATTGTGCATTGAGGAGGAGTGTTAGTCCATAAATAGAAGGATGTGAGAAGAGGGGAAGAATTTTTAAAATTAAAGTAAAAGATTTCAAAAGTATTTTTGAAAATTGATTGATGATTTTCGAAAACCAAGATTGAGAAAGGAATAAAGTGATTTTTGAAAAAGATTTTGAAATCAAAAATCAAAAAGGTATGATTGAAAAATTAATTTTGAAAAAAATGTGATAAAAAGATATGATTGAAAAGATATAGTTTTAAAAAAGATATGATTGAGAAGATATGATTTGAAAAACAATTTAAAAAGATTTGATTTTGAAAATTAATGACTTGGCTAACAAGAAATTTAAAAGATATGATTCAGACATTAAACCTTTCTCAACAGAAAAGGCAACATACTTGAAATGTTGGATCAAATCATTAATTGTTAGCAAGTATTTTTAAAAATGGAAAGAAATTGATTTTGAAAATATATGATTGAAAAGATATGATTTTGAAAAAGATTTAATTTTGAAAAATTTTGAAAACTTGAAAAAAAATTGCATTAAAAACAAAATCTTCCCTCTGGTGCCATCCTGGCGTTAAACGCCCAGAATGGTATCCATTCTGGCGTTTAACGCCCAAAATGCTACCCTTTTGGGCGTTAAACTCCCAGCCAGGTACCCTGGCTGGCGTTTAGACGCCAGTTTTTCTTCTTCACTGGGCGTTTTGAACGCCCAGCTTTTTCTGTGTAATTCCTCTGCTGCATGTTCTGAATCTTCAATTCTCTGTATTATTGACTTGAAAAGACACAAAAAATTTTTTTTTGGATTTTTAATGATGAGGAATAATCAAAATGCAACTAAAATCAAATAAACAATGCATGCAAGACACCAAACTTAGAAGTTTGTATACTACTGGCACTAACAAATTGAGAATGCATATAAGAAACAGCAAAACACTCAAGATAAGAGAATTTAAAGATCAGAGCAAGGAAATCATCAAGAACAACTTGAAGATCAATGAAGACACATGAATGAATTCGAAAAATACAAGAAGAATAGAAACATGCAATTGACACCAAACTTAAAATGAGACACTAGACAAAAAAACATAAAATATTTTTGGTTTTTATGATTTTGTAATTTTTTGGATTTTTCAAAAATTATATGAAAAAGAAAATTAAGAGATTCAAAATTTTTAATAAGAATTCCAGGAATCATGCAATGTTAGTCTAAAGCTGTAGTCTAAAGAAATTAGACATGGCTAGCCAAGCTTCAGCAGGACATTGCATTCAAGAGCTAAATTGATGAGAATCAATCAGCTTTGGTGATGATAAAAACATCACCTTGAAACTCTAGAATTCATTCTTAAAAATTCTGAAGAAAAATACCTAATCTAAGCAACAAGATGAACCGTCAGTTGTCCAAACTCAAACAATTCCCGGCAACAGCGCCAAAAACTTGGTGCACGAAATTGTGATCGTCAATGGCGCCATCAACATGGTACGCTCAATTGCAATCTCAACTCTTTATCATAACTTCGCACAACTAACCAGCAAGTGCACTGGGTCGTCCAAGTAATAAACCTTACGCGAGTAAGGGTTGATCCCACGGAGATTGTTGGTGTGAAGCAAGCTATGATCATCTTGTAAATCTTAGTCAGGCGGATTCAAATTGTTATGGAGGATTTATGAATAAAGCATAAAATAAAGATAGAAATACTTATGTAATTCATTGGTGAGAATTTCAGATAAGCGTATAGAGATGCTTTGTCCCTTCCGTCTCTCTGCTTTCCCACTGTCTTCATCCAATCCTTCTTACTCCTTTCCATGGCAAGCTGTATGTTGGGCATCACCGTTGTCAGTGGCTACAGTCCCGTCCTCTCAGTGAAAATATTCAACGCGCTCTGTCACAGCACGGCTAATCATCTGTCGGTTCTCAATCAGGTTGGAATAGAATCCAGTGATTCTTTTGCGTCTGTCACTAACGCCCAGCCTTCAGGAGTTTGAAGCTCGTCACAGTCATTCAATCCTTGAATCCTACTCAGAATACCACAGAAAAGGTTTAGACCTTCCGGATTCTCTTGAATGCCGCCATCAATTCTAGCTTATACCACGAAGATTCTGATTAAGGGATCCAAGAGATATCCACTCAATCTAAGGTAGAACGGAGGTGGTTGTCAGGCACACGTTCATAGGCGAGAATGATGATGAGTGTCACGGATCATCACATTCATCAAGTTGAGGAACAAGTGATATCTTAGAACAAGAATAAGCTGAATTGAGTAGAAGAACAATAGTAGTTGCATTAATACTCGAGGTACAGTAGAGCTCCACACCTTAATCTATGGTGTGTAGAAACTCCACCGTTGAAAATACATAAGAACAAGGTCTAGGCATGGCCGAATGGCCAGCCTCCAATGATCTAATAACTAGACATCCAAAGATGATCAAAAGATCTAAAGTGATCCAAAGATGAAAATACAATAGCAAAAGGTCCTATTTGTAGAGAACTAGTAGCTTCGGGTTTACAAAGATGAGTAAATGACATAAAAATCTACTTCCGGGCTCACTTGGTGTGTGCTTGGGCTGAGAATTGAAGCTTTCATGTGTAGAGACTTTTCTTGGAGTTAAACGCCAGCTTTTGTGCCAGTTTGGGCGTTTAACTCCCATTCCTGTGCCAGTTCCGGCGTTTAACGCCAAAATTCGTAAGCTGACTTGAAATGCCTGTTTGGACCATCAAATCTCGGGCAAAGTATGGACTATTATACATTGCTGGAAAGCCCAAGATGTATACTTTCCAACGCAATTGAGAGCGCGCCAATTGGGCCTTTGTAGCTCCAGAGAATCCAATAGCATCTGCAGTCCTTTTTAGCCTCTAAATAAGATTTTTGCTCAAGTTCCTCAATTTCAGCCAGAAAATACCTGAAATCACAGAAAAATACACAAACTCATAGTAAAGTCCAGAAAAGTGAATCTTAAATAAAAACTAATAAAAATATAATAAAAACTAACTAAAACATACTAAAAACATACTAAAAACAATGCCAAAAAGCGTATAAATTATCCGCTCATCACATGCCATGACACGAAGACGTTAGTCACACTAACTTTGTCACTAACGTTACAAAATTCCTTCTCTTCCATGTTAGTGCTCACGTTAATGGTATTAACGTAGCCACTAACGTTGGCATACTGGCCATCTCCAACGTTAGTGATAAAGTTAGTGTCACTAACGTTGGCTTCTAATACTCCTTGCTCCACGTTACCTCCTACATTAGTGGCACTAATGTGGCCACTAACATGGGTAAACTTGGCCTGATCCAACGTTAGTGACAAAGTTAGTGTCACTAACGTTGGCGATCCTTCCTGCTCCACGTTAGAGCTCACGTTAATGGCATTAACGTGGCTTTTAATGTGGTTGTTTGTGGACTTTGCAACGTTAGTGGTGTTAACTTTACCACTAACGTTGGAGCTTCTTCTTTTATTCCATGTTAGTCTCTACGTTAGTGCAACTAATGTGGCAACTAACGTGGGTTAAGATGGCCTTCGAAGACGTTAGTGGTGTTAACTTTACCACTAACGTTGCAAGCTTGCTCCTTTTCCACGTTAGTGACCACGTTAGTGGTACTAACGTAGTGACGAATCGGATTTCCTACCGGTAAAGAAATTCACAAATGTAATCGTGTTGTAAGTATAGCTTCTAAACCAACAGAAAATCCTTTCATACAAATGTTTGGTTGTCACAAGTAACAAACCCAATAAAATTTATAAACCGAAGTATTCAAACCTCGGGTCGTCTTCTCAAGGAATTGCAGGAAGGTGCGTTTTAGTATTGATTATGTAAAATAGTATTTTTGGGTTTTAAAAAGGTTTTGAACAAGAAAAATGAATTGCAGAAATTAATAAATTAATAACTAATAAAACTCTTAGCAAGATATGAAAACTGGAAGTCCTATCCTAGTTATCCTTATCAATGGTGATGAGAGTTATATTTTTTCTCCCACTTAGTTAACCTCTAACTATGAAGGTCAGTCAAGTGGACAAATCAATTTAACACGTAAAGTCCTAGTTAACTCCTAAGGAAAGACTAGAGTTATAGAAATCTAAATCAATAAGCAAAGATAACAATTATCAATCATGATGAGTTTGATAACTCAAGAGTCACCAATTAATTAACTAGAGCCAAGAATATAAGAAACTAAATAAAATCATATGTCTAAAATACCTCAATTATTAATAAAAGAAATCACATCCAACATGGGAAAAATTCATAAGTTAATTTGAGAAAATAAATAAAAAGAATAATTGAACCTGTGATTGAAGAAGATGAAATCCTAATCTTAATCCTAATTCCTAAGAGAGAGGAGTGAACCTCTCTCTCTACAAACTACATCTAAATCCTAAAACTATGAGTAATGATTTGATATCTTGAGTCTCTGTAGGTTTCCTAACTTTAATATGTGTTTTTGGGCCAAAATCTGGGTCAAAATGCGGCCCGAAATTGTCTCCAGCGTATTCTGTAATTTCTGCAGATCGCGCATGTCACGCGTACGCGTCGGTCACGCGTACGCGTCATTCAGCGATTTTCCTCTCCACGCGTGCGCGTCAAGCACGCGCTCGCGTCATTTGCAGGAACTCTAATCCACGTGTAAATTTTGTCCAAATTGTGCTCACGCGTCAGCCGTGCGTGCGCATCGCTGTCCGCTGGTTGTCTGTTTTATTTTTTGTGCTCCTTCCCTTTTTGCAAGCTTCCTCTCCATTCTCTAAGCCATTCCTGCCCTAAGAAGCCTGAAACACTTAACATACAGATCATGGCATCGAATGGTATAAAGGAGAATAAAAATATACAATTATAAGATCTTTAGGAAGCAAGTTTTCAATCATAGAACAATTTTGGGAAGGAATTGTATATTGATGCAAATCATATGAATAAGTGGGCAAGAATTTGATAAAAACCACTTAATTAAACACAATATAAACCATAAAATAGTGATTTATCAACCTCCCCACACTTAAACATTAGCATGTCCTCATGCTTAGCTTAAGGAGATAAAACAAATGAGTAGGGAAAAGCAAGACTCATGCAATGCAACCTATGAATGTGAATGCAACTTACATGCTAAAATGATTCTACCTACTTGGTGAAAAAGCAAATAAATCTCTCAAGAATAAATATGAACTGGATTTCACTAATTCAAATCCCAAAATAAAGTACAAATAACTTGCAAGAAGAAAATAGCTCATGAAGGCAAGGAACAAGGAATCGAGCATCAAACCCTCACTAGAAGTGTATGCACTCTTAATCGCTCAGGTGTTTAAGGTTCGATTCTCTCAATTCTCTACTAACTTTGCTTTCTAAGGCTTGCTTTTCTTCTACCAATCAACAAAGAATTAATGCACAGATACATATATCAAGAGGTCTTTTAAGGGTTGTAATGGGGTTAGGGTCAAGGTAGGATTGTATTTGGCCAAGTGGACTAAAATCTGAATCCTTAATTAACATAAACTTCCCACCTAACTTAAGACAATCCATTTAATTAAAATGCAGAATCTAACTTCCCATTAACTGTGTTTTCCACATATTCATGCATCCTAAATTTGAGTACAGTACATATGCATTGATACCAACACTTACTTTGGGGCATTTTGTCCCCTTTTATTATTTGCTCTTTTTCTCTTTTTTTCTCTATTTATATATATATATATATTTTTTTTCTTTTCTCTTGTTTTTCTCAATGCATATGATTAAAGTATTAAATGCAATAATATGTGTTCAACTATTATTTTGCACATTTTCACAAAAAATATACAACACCCATTTACTCAAACCAAATATTTTCAAACCCAACTCCCCCACACTTAAATCATGAGCACTTTTACTAGTCTAAGCTAACCAAGGATTCAAATTAAGGACATTATTGTTTTCTGCTTAGAGTTAGTAATGAGCTAAAGTAAAGAACAAATGGGTAAAATAGGCTCAAATTGGTTTGTAAAGGATAATGAAAGGGTAAGGCCATATGGGTATGTAAGCTTAGTGAAATAAGGCCTCAATCATATAAGTGCATGCATACATCAAACAATAGAAATATAGAATTAGGCAAGACAAAGATTACAATTTAGAGAGAACAACACACATAAAAATAAATTATATTGGTTGATAAAATGCAACCAATCAAATATGCTCAAAATCTCACTGGTTTTGTGTGTTCGAGCTCTAAACCATGTTTCAATATAATATTTCTTCAAACAAGTTTAACAAAAATTTTAATTCAAATTAGTGAAATGCTATAAAAGGTTTCTTGAAAAAGAAAATGTTACTTCAGCCAAGTGGTGGTAAAGTATACAATCATACATGCAAATACACATGCAAATGCAGCAATGAACTAACATAGAAAATTAAAAATTGGTGTTGAGAAGGGACTAACTAACCCATGGAGATCGGTATCGACCTCCCCACACTTAAAGATTGCACCGTCCTCGGTGCATGCAAAGATGTGCAGGTGGGTGGGAGTTGTGGTTCCTCAGTTGGTGCTCGTTATAGAGGCTTTCTCTTTACCCTTCCTGGTGGCCATCTGGTGCGGATTTTTACAACCCACACTTACTAATGGGCAAGTGCACCGGGTCGTACCAAGTAATACCTTACGTGAGTAAGGGTCGATCCCACGAGGATTGATGGATCAAGCAACAATGATTGATTGATTGGATTAGTTAGGCAAGCAAAAATTGGTTTTGAGATGTTCAAAAGGTTTAAGTTTGAATTCAAAATATCAAAAGTATAGACAATTAAATAAATTGGGAATAAAATATGGATAAACAGTTAAGGCTTTAGAGTTATCTATTTTTCCAGATTAACTTTTCTTACTAACTATTTTAATTATGTAGGATTTAATTTATGACAAACTATATGTGACTAGACCCTAATTCCTTAGACCTTTCTAGTCTCCTCTAAAATTCATCAACTGCCAATTCCTTGGTCAATTAATTCCAATTATAGGGTAAAAATCAATTTTCAGCTTATATGCCACAAAAATTCTAATTACCCAAAAATAAGGGGATTATATGTCACGTATCCCATTAAATCCAAATAATTAAAATTTAGGAGAATATGTTTTCAAGCTGTTGTTCAAGTAAAGAGCTTTTCCAAGTTTTACAAGAACTCAAATAGAAAGAGGGTCATACTTCCGTTCCACCCAAATTCATAAGATAAAGAGCGAAAACAATTCTTAAATATAAATCCAAAACATAAATTAAAATAGAAAAAGTAATAAAATCAATCCATACAAATAGACAGAGCTCCCAACCTTAACAGTGGAGGTTTAGTTGCTCATGGAATGTAGAATGTAAATTTGTATAGAATTTCCTAATGGAATCCCTCTAATGTAATGTCCTCTGAATAGAAGAGAAGTCTCCCCTATTTATAACTAATCCTAATTAATTTAAAATCTAATTATCTAAAAAATAAAAGTAATATCTTTTCCTAAAAGATAAGATTTGAATTTAAATTCGAATTAATTTACAGATCTTCAATTGATGGGTGGGGACCACTTGCTTTGTCCATTCTGCAGCTTCTAATCTGTGTTTTCTGGGTTGGAAAGTGGGTCAAAACAGCCCAAAATTCGTAACCAGCATTTTCTGAATTATTGCTGATGAGCGGATAATTTGTACGCTTTTTGGCATTATTTTTAGTATGATCTAGTTAGTTTTTAGTATATTTTTATTAGTTTTTAGTTAAAATTCACTTTTCTGGACTTTACTATGAGTTTGTGTGTTTTTCTGTGATTTCAGGTATTTTCTGGCTGAAATTGAGGGACCTGAGCAAAAATCTGATTCAGAGACTGAAAAGGACTGCAGATGCTGTTGGATTCTGACCTCCCTGCACTCGAAGTAGATTTTCTGGAGCTATAGAAGACCAATTGGCGCGCTCTCAACGGCGTTGGAAAGTAGACATCCTGGGCTTTCCAGCAATATATGATAGTCCATACTTTGCCCAAGATTTGATGGCCCAAACCGGCGTTCAAAGTCACCCTCAGAAATCCCAGCGTTAAACGCCGGAACTGGCACCAAAATGGGAGTTAAACGCCCAAACTGGCACAAAAGCTGGCGTTTAACTCCAAGAAGAGTCTCCACACGAAAATGCTTCAATGCTCAGCCCAAGCACACACCAAGTGGGCCCGGAAGTGGATTTTTATGTCATTTACTCATCTCTGTACACCCTAGGCTACTAGTTTTCTATAAGTAGGACCTTTTACTATTGTATTAAAGAGATCTTTCAATCTTTTGGATCTTTTGATCATGTTTTGATGATTGAACCCTCATTGGGAGGCTGGCCATTCGGCCATGCCTAGACCTTGTTCTTATGTATTTTCAACGGTGGAGTTTCTACACACCATAGATTAAGGTGTGGAGCTCTGCTGTACCTCGAGTATTAATGCAATTACTATTGTTCTTCTATTCAATTCCGCTTGTTCTTGTTCTAAGATATCACTTGTTCTTCAACTTGATGAATGTGATGATCCGTGACACTCATCATCATTCTCACCTATGAACGTGTGACTGACAACCACCTCCGTTCTACCTTCGATTGGGTGAATATCTCTTGGATTCCTGATACATGATGCATGGTTGATCGCCTGACAACCGAGTGCTCGCCTGACAAACGAGCCAGCCATTCCGTGAGATCAGAGTCTTCGTGGTATAGGCTAGAACTGATGGCGGCATTCAAGAGAATCCGGAAGGTCTAACCTTGTCTGTGGTATTCTGAGTAGGATTCAATGATTGAATGACTGTGACGTGCTTCAAACTCCTAAAGGCGGGGCGTTAGTGACAGACGCAAAAGAATCACTGGATTCTATTCCGGCCTGATCGAGAGCCGACAGATGGATAGCCGTGCCGTGACAGGGTGCGTTGAACATTTCCACTGAGAGGATGGGAGGTAGCCACTGACAACGGTGAAACCCTTGCTTAAGCTTGCCATGGAAAGGAGTAAGAAGGATTGGATGAAGACAGTAGGAAAGCAGAGAGACGGAAGGGACAAGCATCTTCATACGCTTATCTGAAATTCCTACCAATGAATTGCATAAGTATCTCTATCCTTATCTTTATATTTTATTCGTATATCACCATACCCATTTGAGTTTGCCTGACTGAGATTTACAAGGTGACCATAGCTTGCTTCATACCAACAATCTCTGTGGGATCGACCCATACTCGCGTAAGGTTTATTACTTGGACGACCCAGTACACTTGCTGGTTAGTTGTGCGAAGTTGTGTTTATGCCATGGTATTGAACACCAAGTTTTTGGTTTCATCACCGGGGATTAATTGAGTTGTGAAAAGTATTGATCACAATTTCGTGCACCAAGTTTTTGGCGCCGTTGCCGGGGATTGTTCGAGTATGGACAACTGACGGTTCATCTTGTTGCTTAGATTAGGTATTTTTTCTTCAGAATTCTTAAGAATGAATTCTAGTGTTTCAAGGTGATGTTCTTATCATCACCAAAGCTGATTGATCTTCATCAATTTAGCTCTTGAATGCAATGTTCTGCTGAAGCTTGGCTGACCATGTCTAATTCCTTTAGACTGAAGCTTTAGAGTAATATTGCATGATTCCTGGAATTCTCATTAAGAATTTTGATACCTTTTTCCACTTTATTTTCGAAAAATCCAAAAAAAAATTACAAAATTATAAAATCCAAAAATATTTTTTGAGTCTAATGTCTCATTTTAAGTTTGGTGTCAATTGCATGCATTCATTCATGTGTCTTAAGGATCTTCAAGTTGTTCTTGATGATTTCTTACTCTAATCTTTGAATTCTCTTGACTTGAGTGTTTATGTGTCTCATATGCATTCTCATTAGTGTCAGTAGTATACAAACTGCTAAGTTTGGTGTCTTGCATGCATTATTCTTTTGATTTTAGTTGCATTTTGATTATTCTTCATTATTAAAAATCCAAAAATATTTTTAATTTGTGTATTTTCAAGTCAATAATACAGAGAATTGAAGATTCAGAACATACTGCAGAGGAATTACACAGAAAAAGCTGGGCGTTCAAAACGCCCAGTGAAGAAGGACAGACTGGCGTTTAAACGCCAGCCAGGGTGCCTGGCTGGGCGTTTAACGCCCAAAAGGGTATAGTTTTGGGCGTTAAACGCCAGAATGTGCACCATTCTGGGCGTTTAACGCCAGGATGGCACAAGAGGGAAGATTTTGTTTTCAAATCAATTTTTTTCTAAGTTTTCAAAGTTTTTCAAAATCAAATCTTTTTCAAATCATATTTTTTCAATCATATGCTTTCAAAATTCAATTTCTTTCTATTCTCAAAGATACTTGCTATCAATTAATGATTTGATTCAACATATCAAGTATGTTGCCTTTTCTGTTGAGAAAGGTTTTAATGTTTGAATCATATCTTTTCTTGATAGCCAAGTCATTAATTTTCAAAATCAAATCTTTTTAAAATGTTTTTCAAATCATATCTTCTCAATCACATCTTTTTAAAATCAATCATATCTTCTTAACCACTTTTTTTTTTCAAAATAGTTTTCAATCAAATCTTTTTAATTTCTAATTTCAAAATCTTTTTCAAAAATCACTTTACTTCTTTCTCACTCTTGGTTTTCGAAAATCAATTAGTGTTTTTCAAAATGTTTTCAAAATCTTTTACTTAATTTTCAAAAATTACTTCCCTTCTTCTCACATCCTTCTATTTATGGACTAACACTATTCCTTAATGCAAAATTCGAACTCCATCTTCTTTGATAAGTTCGAATTTTATGCTTCTGTCTTCTATTTTTCTTTTCCTCTGTCACCTCAAGGAATCTCTATACTGTGACATAGAGGATTCCATATTTTCTTGTTCTCTTCTCTTTCATATGAGCAGGAGCAAAGACAAAAGCATTCTTGTTGAGGCTGATCCTGAACCTGAAAGGACCTTGAAGCGAAAGCTAAGAGAAGCTAAGGCACAACTCTCTGTAGAGGACCTAACCGAATTTTTCAAAGAAGAAGAACTCATGGCAGCCGAAAACAACAACAATGCCAACAATGCAAGGAAGGTGCTGGGTGACTTTACTGCACCTACTCCCGACTTCTATGGGAGAAGCATCTCTATCCCTGCCATTGGAGCAAACAACTTTGAGCTTAAGCCTCAATTAGTTTCTCTAATGCAACAGAATTGCAAGTTCCATGGACTTCCACTGGAAGATCCTCATCAGTTCTTAGTTGAATTCTTGCAAATCTGTGACACTGTCAAGACTAATGGGGTTGACCCTGAGGTCTACAGACTTATGCTATTCCCTTTTGCTGTAAGAGACAGAGCTAGGACATGGTTGGACTCACAACCTAAAGAAAGCCTGGACTCTTGGGAAAAGCTAGTCAATGCCTTCTTGGCAAAGTTCTTTCCACCTCAAAAATTGAGTAAGCTTAGAGTGGAAGTCTAAACCTTCAGACAGAAGGAATGAGAATCCCTCTATGAAGCTTGGGAAAGATACAAACAATTAATCAAAAAGTGTCCCTCTGATATGCTTTCTGAATGGAGCATCATAGGTATTTTCTATGATGGTCTGTCTGAACTGTCCAAGATGTCTTTGGATAGCTCTGCTGGAGGATCTCTTCATCTGAAGAAGACGCCTACAGAAGCTCAAGAGCTGATTGAAATGGTTGCAAATAACCAATTCATGTACACTTCTGAAAGGAATCCTGTGAACAATGGACCTAATTAGAAGAAAGGAGTTCTTGAGATTGACACTCTGAATGCCATATTGGCTCAGAATAAAATACTGACTCAGTAAGTCAATTTGATTTCTCAAAGTCTGTCTGGGATGCAAAATGCACCAAGCAGTACTAAGGAAGCTTCATCTGAGGAAGAAGCTTATGATCCTGAGAACCCTTCAATGGAAGAGGTGAATTACATGGGAGAACCCTATGGAAACACCTATAATCCTTCATGGAGAAATCATCCAAATTTCTCATGGAAGGATCAACAGAGACCTCAACAAGTTTTCAATAATAATAATGGTGGAAGAAACAGGTTTAGCAATAGCAAGCCTTTTCCATCATCTTCTCAGCAACAGACAGAGAGTTCTAAGCAGAACACTTCTGACTTAGCAACCATGGTCTCTGATCTAATCAAAACCACTCAAAGTTTCATGACTGAAACAAGGTCCTCCATTAGAAATTTGGAGGCACAATTGGGTCAGCTGAGCAAGAAAATTACTGAACTCCCTCCCAGTACTCTTCCAAGCAATACAGAAGAAAATCCAAAAGGAGAGTGCAAAGCCATCAACATGGCCGAATTTTGGGAGGAAGGAGAGGCAGTGAACGCCACTGAGGAAGACCTCAATGGACGCCCACTGGCCTCCAATGAGTTCCCCAATGAGGAACCATGGGAATCTAAGGCTCAAAATGAGACCATAGAGATTCCATTGGACTTACTTCTGCCATTCATGACCTCTGATGAGTATTCTTCCTCTGAAGAGGATGAGTATGTCACTGAAGAGCAAGTTGCTAAATACCTTGGAGCAATCATGAAGCTAAATGACAAGTTATTTGGAAATGAGACTTGGGAGGATGAACCCCCTTTGCTCACCAAAGAACTGGATGACTTGTCTAGGCAGAAATTACCTCAAAAGAGACAAGATCCTGGGAAGTTTTCAATACCTTGTACCATAGGCACCATGACCTTCAAAAAGGCCTTGTGTGACTTAGGGTCAAGTGTAAACCTCATGCCTCTCTCTGTAATGGAGAAGCTAGGGATCTTTGAGGTGCAAGCTGCAAAAATCTCACTAGAGATGGCAAACAACTCAAGAAAACAAGCTTATGGACTTGTAGAGGATGTTCTGGTAAAGGTTGAAGACCATTACATCCCTACTGATTTCATAGTCCTAGAGACTGGGAAGTGCATGGATGAATTCATCATCCTTGGCAGACCCTTCCTAGCCACAACAAAGGCTGTGATTGATGTTGATAGAGGAGAATTAATCATTCAAGTGAATGAAGAATCCTTTGTGTTTAAGGCTCAAGGATATCCCTCTATCATCATGGAGAAGAAGCATGAAGAGCTTCTCTCAAAACAGAGCCAAACAGAGCCCCCACAGTCAAACTCTAAGTTTGGTGTTGGGAGGCCACAACCAACTTCTAAGTTTGGTGTTGAACCCCCACATTCAAACTCTAAGTTTGGTGTTGGGAGGTTCCAACATAGCTCTGAGCATTTTTGAGGCTCCATGAGAGTCCTCTGTCAAGCTAATGACATTAAAGAAGCGCTTGTTGGGAGGCAACCCAATGTTATATTTTATCTATTCTCTTTTGTTATTTTATGTTTTTTGTAGGTTGATGATCATGAGAAGTCACAAAATCAATGAAAAAAGCAAAAACAGAATGAAAAAAGAAAGAAAAACAGCACACCCTGGAGGAGAGCGTGCTGGCGTTTAAACACCAGTAAGGCTAGCTGTTGGGCGTTTAACGCCCAGTCTGGCACCATTCTGGGCGTTTAACGCCAGAAAGGGGCACCAGACTGGCGTTAAACGCCAGAAAAGGGCAAGAAGCTGGCGTTAAACGCCAGAAATGGGCACCAGCCCGGCGTTTAACGCCAGAATTGGCTCAAAACGCAAACCTTTTAAGTTTGGTGTGGTAAAAGCATCGCTTTTTGTTTTTCCATAACCATTTATGGCATCCAAGGCCGGAGAAACCTCTAGAAAGAGGAAAGGGAAGGCAAAAGCTTCTACCTCCGAGTCATAGGAGATGGAGAGATTCATCTCAAGGGTGCATCAAGACCACTTCTATGAAGTTGTGGCCTTGAAGAAGGTGATCCCCGAGGTCCCTTTTTCACTCAAAAAGGGTGAATATCCGGAGATCCGACATGAGATCCGAAGAAGAGGTTGGGAAGTTCTTACCAATCCCATTCAACAAGTCGGAATCTTGATGGTTCAAGAGTTCTATGCCAATGCATGGATCACCAAGAACCATGACCAAAGTATGAACCCGGATCCAAAGAATTGGCTTACTATGGTTCGGGGGAAATACTTGGTTTTTAGTCCGGAAAATGTAAGGTTGGCATTCAACTTGCCCATGATGCAAGGAGATGAACATCCTTACACTAGAAGGGTCAACTTTGATCAAAGGTTGGACCAAGTCCTCACAGTCATATGTGAAGAGGGCGCCCAATGGAAGAGAGATTCAAGAGGGAAGCCGGTTCAATTGAGAAGGCATGACCTCAAGCCCGTGGCTAGAGGATGGTTGGAGTTTATTCAATGCTCAATCATTCCCACTAGCAACCGGTCCGAAGTTACCATAGACCGGGCTATCATGATTCATAGCATCATGATTGGAGAAGAAATAGAAGTTCATGAGGTTATAGCTCAAGAGCTCTATAAGGTGGCGGACAAGTCCTCTACCTTGGCAAGGTTAGCCTTTCCTCATCTCATTTGTCACCTCTGTTATTCAGTTGGAGTTGACATAGAGGGAGACATCCCCATTGATGAGGACAAGCCCATCACTAAGAAAAGGATGGAGCACACAAGAGACCCCACTCATCATGAGATCCCTGAGATTCCTCAAGGGATGCACTTTCCTCCACAAAACTATTGGGAGCAACTAAACACCTCCCTAGGAGAGTTGAGTTCCAACATGGGACAACTAAGGGTGGAGCACCAAGAACACTCCATCATCCTCCATGAAATTAGAGAAGATCAAAGAATCATGAGAGAGGAGCAACAAAGACAAGGAAGAGACATTGAGGAGCTCAAGCACTGCATAGGATCTTCAAGAGGAAGAACAAGCCGCCATCACTAAGGTGGACCCGTTCTTTAATTTCCTTGTTCTTTATTTTCCTGTTTTTCGAATTTTAGTGCTTATGTTTATCTATGTTTGTGTCTTGTGATCATTAGTGTCTTAGTGTCTATGCCTTAAAGTTATGAATGTCCTATGAATCCATCACCTCTCTTAAAAAAAAAATGTTCTTAATTGAAAAAGAGAAGAATTGCATGAATTTTTGAATTTTATAACAGTTTAATTATTTTGATGTGGTGGCAATACTTTTATTTTCTGAATGTATGCTTAAACAGTGCATATGTCTTTTGAATTTGTGGTTCATGAATGTTGGCTCTTGAAAGAATGATGAAAAAGGAGACATGTTACTGAGGATCTGAAAAATCATAAAAACGATTCTTGAAGCAAGAAAAAGCAGTGAATACAAAAAAAAGAGAAGAAAATTTCGAAAAAAAGAGAGAAAGAGAAAAAGAAAAAGAAAAAGAAAGAAAAAGAAAGAAATAAAGTTGTGATCCAAGGCAAAAGAGTGTGCTTAAGAACCCTGGACACCTCTAATTGGGGACTTTAGCAAAGCTGAGTCACAATCTGAAAAGGTTCACCCAATTATGTGTCTGTGGCATGTATGTATCCGGTGGTAATACTGGAAGACAGAGTGCTTTGGGCCACGGCCAAGACTCAATAAGTAGCTATGTTCAAGAATCATCATACTTAACTAGGAGAATCAATAACACTATCTAGATTCTGAGTTCCTAAATAAGCCAATCATTCTGAATTTCAAAGGATAGAGTGAGATGCCAAAACTGTCCAGAGGCAAAAAGCTAAAAGCCCCGCTCATCTAATTAGTACTGATCTTCATAGATGTTTTTGGAATTCATTGCATATTCTCTTCTTTTTATCTTATTTGATTTTCAGTTGCTTGAGGACAAGCAACAATTTAAGTTTGGTGTTGTGATGAGCGGATAATTTGTACGCTTTTTGGCATTGTTTTTAGTATGATCTAGTTAGTTTTTAGTATATTTTTATTAGTTTTTAGTTAAAATTCACTTTTTTGGACTTTACTATGAGTTTGTGTATTTTTCTGTGATTTCAGGTATTTTCTAGCTGAAATTGAGGGACCTGAGCAAAAATTTGATTCAGAGACTGAAAAGGACTGCAGATGCTATTAGATTCTGACCTCCCTGCACTCGAAGTGAATTTTCTGGAGCTAAAAAAACCTAATTGTCACGCTCTCAACGGCGTTGGAAAGTAGACATCCTGGTCTTTCCAGCAATATATGATAGTCCATACTTTGCCCAAGATTTGATGGCCCAAACTGGCGTTCAAAGTCACCCTCAGAAATCCCAGCGTTAAACGCCGGAACTGGCACCAAAATGGGAGTTAAACGCCCAAACTGGCACAAAAGCTGGCGTTTAACTCCAAGAAGAGTCTCCACACGAAAATGCTTCAATGCTCAGCCCAAGCACACACCAAGTGGGCCCGGAAGTGGATTTTTATGTCATTTACTCATCTCTGTACACCCTAGGCTACTAGTTTTCTATAAGTAGGACCTTTTACTATTGTATTAAAGAGATCTTTCAATCTTTTGGATCTTTTGATCATGTTTTGATGATTGAACCCTCATTGGGAGGCTGGCCATTCGGCCATGCCTAGACCTTGTTCTTATGTATTTTCAACGGTGGAGTTTCTACACACCATAGATTAAGGTGTGGAGCTCTGCTGTACCTCGAGTATTAATGCAATTACTATTGTTCTTCTATTCAATTCCGCTTGTTCTTGTTCTAAGATATCACTTGTTCTTCAACTTGATGAATGTGATGATCCGTGACACTCATCATCATTCTCACCTATGAACGTGTGACTGACAACCACCTCCGTTCTACCTTCGATTGGGTGAATATCTCTTGGATTCCTGATACACGATGCATGGTTGATCGCCTGACAACCGAGTGCTCGCCTGACAAATGAGCCAGCCATTCCGTGAGATCAGAGTCTTCGTGGT
Organism: Arachis hypogaea; assembly: GCF_003086295.3. Taxonomy (NCBI): domain Eukaryota; kingdom Viridiplantae; phylum Streptophyta; class Magnoliopsida; order Fabales; family Fabaceae; genus Arachis; species Arachis hypogaea. The sequence goes on from NC_092039.1 coordinate 25,938,766, forward strand.
ATAGGCTAGAACTGATGGCGGTATTCAAGAGAATCCGGAAGGTCTAACCTTGTCTGTGGTATTCTGAGTAGGATTCAATGATTGAATGACTGTGACGTGCTTCAAACTCCTGAAGGCGGGGCGTTAGTGACAGACGCAAAAGAATCACTGGATTCTATTCCGGCCTGATCGAGAACCGACAGATGGATAGCCGTGCCATGACAGGGTGCGTTGAACATTTCCACTGAGAAGATGGGAGGTAGCCACTGACAACGGTGAAACCCTTGCTTAAGCTTGCCATGGAAAGGAGTAAGAAGGATTGGATGAAGACAGTAGGAAAGCAGAGAGACGGAAGGGACAAACATCTTCATACGCTTATCTGAAATTCCTACCAATGAATTGCATAAGTATCTCTATCCTTATCTTTATATTTTATTCGTATATCACCATACCCATTTGAGTTTGCCTGACTGAGATTTACAAGGTGACCATAGCTTGCTTCATACCAACAATCTCTGTGGGATCGACCCTTACTCGCGTAAGGTTTATTACTTGGACGACCCAGTACACTTGCTGGTTAGTTGTGCGAAGTTGTGTTTATGCCATGGTATTGAACACCAAGTTTTTGGTTTCATCACCGGGGATTAATTGAGTTGTGAAAAGTATTGATCACAATTTCGTACACCAATTGCAGATCGCGCATGTGACGCGTCCGCGTCGTCCACGCGCTCGCGTCATTTGTGCAGATTCCAGTCCACGCGTTCGCATGTTCCCCGCGATTGTGTCATTGCGATTTCTCCATTCCGTACGGTCGCGTGAGCCATGCGTCCACGTCGGTCTTCGCTGGTCATCTCTTTGGTTTCTTCTTTTTCTCTGCAGAAACTTCATCAAATCCCTCCGAATGCTACCTAAAATAAATAAAATTGCACAAAACTCAAAATAGCATCCGTAATGGCTAAAATATAATTAATTATAAATTAAACTCAACAATTTAGATGCAAATTCACTAGGAAAAGATAGATAAGATGCTCACGCATCACAACACCAAACTTAAATTGTTGCTTGTCCTCAAGCAAGCAAAACTAATATAAGCTTATGATGTGAATTTGCATGAGAATGAGAGTTCGATTTAGCTCATGTCTCTTTTTATAGTGGGGTTTATAACTGTAATCCTGAATAGGTTTGGCATCTCACTCTCCTTTGAATCAAGAATGTTATTGTCATTCAGAATTAGAATCCGGATGATATTATGAATTCTCTGATATTTACATTTCAGTTTTAATCCTTGAACATAGCAAATCTTACGTTAATTTATTTTTCTTTGGTGCTTTTCACCTTGAGCCTAGCCGTGACTTTAAATGTTTTGTCTCAAGATTTGCTTTACACAGAAACACCACAAGCACTTAACTGGGGAACTCTCTTTGAGTTCTGATTTTTCTTTCAGTTACTCCCAGACAGTGGTGCTCAAAGCCTTTGGCATACTCTGTTAAATGCAATTGATCTCAACTCTAAGTGTTCTGTCTCAAGGATTACTTGACACAATCACACCACAAGCATATGACTAGGGAAACAACTCTTTGATCTTTTAATCATGTCCGACGTCCCTAGTCATTGATGCTCAGAGCCTTGGACCTTGCTTTTATTATTATTTATTTATTTATATAATGATTTTTTCTTTTGCTGTTTCTTTTGCTTCAAGGATTAAATTTTTGTTTATTTCAGAGAAGTCATAATAATTCCCTAAATTCATGTTCCTTATACATCAACATCCATTAATTCAAATTCAAATATGCACTGTTCATATCATGCATTAAAAAATTACAGAAAATACCACCACATTTAAGTAAATGAGACTATTCTTAGAATTACACTCAATTTCTCATGCAATACATCACTTCTTTTTCTTTTCTTTTTAGATTCAAGTTCAGTGAGTGGTACATGAAATATCTTTTCAGCATTAAAGAAATTAAAAAAAACTAGTCCTAGAATTCTAACTAATAAAAGATTATGCAACAAACAAAACAAAATAGCAGAAAGCCAGAACATAACATAGAAGAAGAGGGGAGGAATAAAAATGAAAGGAACTCAACCACCTTAGTTATCCTAGCGGTCGCTTTATTTTTTAGGTTGTGCTCCTCTGTGAAGATGATTCACCTCCCTTTTGGTGCTAGAAAACCAATACGCGCAGCGTCAACACAAACTTAAAGGTTTGTTTGTCCTCAAGCAAAGAAGAACTGAAAATAGAAGAGACAAATATTATGAGGAGAGAAAAATAAAAGGATAAAAGAATAAGAGAGAATTAGGATTGGGAGAGAGAGAAAAAGAAAACTGGGCGGCGCAAGCGACGCGGACGCGTGGGGCACGCGTTTGCGTGATTGCGTTTTAGTTAGTTAACGCGGTCGCGTCGGTCACGCGGTCGCGTGACCCATGTTATGCATCGGGCGCGAGTGCAGCCTCGCGCTTGCACAACTCTCTGTTCAAATTTAAATATTTGCCAAATTTGGAGTGACGCGATCGCGTAAGTGGCTTCAGAAGGAAATGACGCGAACACATCGGCGACGCGTTCGCGTGATAGGGATTATGCGTCTAGCACCAAGCCAGCACCACTCCAGCACAATATTTGGTTGTGCACCCTTTTTACGTCGAAAATCAGGGCATGCGGCCGCGTGGGTCACGTGGTCGCGTGGGAGGCTAATATGCCACATGACGCGGACGCGTCGGTGATGCGGTCGCGTGGGGCGATTTGTGCCACTGGCACGCCTCCAGCCATGCTCCCGCGTGACTCTCTGTTCGTTTTAATTTTCTCCCCTCTCCTTGCGACGCGGACGCGTCGCTGATGCAGTCGCGTCGCGTGGCATTTTTTCTTTTTTTATATAGCTTGAGGTGTTCGGTTCCTGGGAGAACATAGCTACATGATCAGAAAATTAGTAAGAACTCAATAAAAATAAAATAAATGCAAAAACTACTACTACGAAAAACAACTAAGAATGAAAAGAAACGATCATACCACGGTGGGTTGTCTCCCATCAAGTTCTTAAGTTGGACATATGGTGAGCTCCTTGTCATGGTGACTTATGCTTGTACTGATCCAGGAATCTCCACCAATGTTTGTAATTCCAATGGCTACCGGGATCCCAAACCAGGTGTATAACACCTTTGAGCAAATTAAAGCAAGTGACAAGGCCCCAAGAGAGTTGATTGTGGAAATGAATTCCAGGGTCCCAAACCTTGCTTTTACGTCTGTCTTCTTGTGGATCACCATTATTTCCCCTTGGTGGCAAGAAATCTGGATTCTCACAGAGACATCCAAACAACCTTCTAGACCCATTTAAGTGAGCTCTACACCAATACTGGCACTTCGATTTGGAGCATGCAACCTTATTGGACCTTGTTTGACAACTCTTGCCACTAACCTTCCTCTTACTCTTAATGCCACAAAGAGCTCTAAGTTGACTATCCGTCTCTAGTAGCCCATATTCAAGTGGGAAAGTAAGGATTAAGGATGAGAATTTTACCCACTTGAATGTTGTATTGGATGGTGATGGCTTTGGGAGAGGTCTTGCAAGCTCCACTCCCTTGTGTTCTTCTTTGAATTCTTCCACCTCTTTGCAAGCTTCCTCAATTTCAGCCTCTTTCTCTTGGTGGCTTTCTTTTTTAACTAACTCTTCATTGACCTTGGTTTCAGAGCCAGCTACTTTACCACTGCTCAATTGAATAACTGTGCAGTCTTCTCTTGGGTTCACCATTATATCACTTGAAAATGTACTTGCAGACCTCTCAAGTAATTGCTCGCTCATTTGGCCCATTTGCACTTCCAAGTTTCTAATGGAGGCTCTGGTTTCCTGCATAAAACTCATTATCATCTCCCAATTAGGATCTTCTTGGGATTTAGAGTTTGCCTCTTGAAAAAGACTTTGGGTGTTGATAGTTGGGACTTGCATGCCACCCATCTGTTGAGTAAGTAGATTTACTTGCCGAGTCATAAGCTTGTTCTGGGCAAGAATAGCATTAAGAATTTCTACTTCCATAATACCCTCCTTCTGAGAAGCCTCAATATCTTATGGTGGCTCTTGATATGGGTAGAAAGATGATGGTTCTTGGTAGTTGGAACATGGGGCATTGAAGTTTCTTTGGTTTTGGCCTTGCCAACCAAAATTTGGATAGTTCTTCCATCCACCATAATATGAATCACTACTCGGATGTGAGTAGTTACCCATGTGATCTCTCTCCATTATTTTTTTCTTATCACAAAACACCAAAAAGGATTAAATGCACCATGTGGTAAATAGGAAAGCAAAGAAAAAAGAACAGAATTCTAAGAATTAAGATAAAACTAACTAGGAAACACCAAACTTAATTTCAGAAATTAAGAAAAATATTGGTGCTAAAAAAAATTTTTTTTTTCGAAATTTTTTTTAAAGAAAGAAAAAAATTAAAAAGGAGTAAAATAAAAAAAAGGAGATAGGAAACAGGAGACGAAAGAAAAAAACGGAAGAAAGGAATTATTTTTTTTTGAAAAATAATAAAACAATTTTTTTTAAATAAAATTAAAACTAAAACGCATAATCTAAGCAATCAAACAACTAATAGTTGTTAATCACAGTCAATCCCCGGCAACGGCGCCAAAGACTTGGTGCGGATTTTTACAACCCACACTTAGTAACCGGCAAGTGCACCAGGTCGTACCAAGTAATACCGTACGTGAGTAAGGGTCGATCCCACGAGGATTGATGGATCAAGCAACAATGATTGATTGATTGGATTAGTTAGGCAAGCAAAAATTGGTTTTGAGATGTTCAAAAGGTTTAAGTTTGAATTCAAAATATCAAAAGTATAGACGATTAAATAAATTGGGAATAAAATATGGATAAACAGTTAAGGCTTCAGAGTTATCTATTTTTCCGGATTAACTTTTCTTACTAACTATTTTAATTATGTAGGATTTAATTTATGGCAAACTATATGTGACTAGACCTTAATTCCTTAGATCTTTCTAGTCTCCTCTAAAATTCATCAACTGTTAATTCCTTGGTCAATTAATTCCAATTAGAGGGTAAAAATCAATTTTCAGCTTATATGCCACAAATATTCTAATTACCTAAAAATAAGGGGATTATATGTCACGTATCCCATTAAATCCAAATAATTAAAATTTAGGAGAATATGTTTTCAAGCTGTTGTTCAAGTAAAGAGCTTTTCTAAGTTTTACAAGAACTCAAATAGAAAGAGGGTCATACTTCCGTTCCACCCAAATTTATAAGATAAAGAGCGAAAACAATTCTTAAATATAAATCCAAAACATAAATTAAAATAGAAAAAGTAATAAAATCAATCCATACAAATAGACAGAGCTCCTAACCTTAACAGTGGAGGTTTAGTTGCTCATGGAATGTAGAATGTAAATTTGTATAGAATTTCCTAATGGAATCCCTCTAATGTAATGTCCTCTGAATAGAAGAGAAGTCTCCCCTATTTATAACTAATCCTAATTAATTTAAAATCTAATTATCTAAAAAATAAAAATAATATCTTTTCCTAAAAGATAAGATTTGAATTTAAATTCGAATTAATTTACAGATCTTCAGTTAATGGGTGGGGACCACTTGCTTTGTCCATTCTGCAGCTTCTAATCTGTGTTTTCTGGGTTGGAAAGTGGGTCAAAACAACCCAAAATTCGTAACCAGCATTTCTGAATTATTGCAGATCGCGCATGTGACGCGTCCGCGTCGTCCACGCGCTCGCGTCATTTGTGTAGATTCCAGTCCACGTGTTCACATGTTCCACGCGATCGCGTCATTGTGATTTCTCCATTCCGTGCGGTCGCGTGAGCCATGCGTCTGCGTCGGTCTTCGCTGGTCATCTCTTTGGTTTCTTCTTTTTCTCTGCAAAAACTTCATCTGATCCCTCCGAATGCTACCTAAAATAAATAAAATTGCACAAAATTCAAAATAGCATCCGTAGTGGCTAAAATATAATTAATTCTAAATTAAACTCAACAATTTAGATGCAAATTCACTAGGAAAAGATAGATAAAATGCTCACGCATCACCATCCTGAAAAGGGAGAAGAGAAAGGGACATGAAGTCAAAGGGTTAGAGTAAAGAAGAGGGCAGTACGAGTGATAATCATGCCAAAGTAAAGAAGAATGTCGTTAACACAGGGTCACGACTCCATGAAAATAGGACATAAATGGAAATATAGCATGATAAATTGAGGCAATTAAATGCAAGATGTTTATTGGCATGCTGGCAAAGGCATGAGTAGCATAGATCAAGCATTAAAAGACAAAATGTATTATCAGTCGTAAGAAACTAACAATAATGTTTATTTTGATAATTATATTTAATTAATAAAATATTGGAAGGATTTGGTGAAAAACAGGCATTAGAGTAGAAGGATAGAATAATGAAGAAGTCACAATGCCATACGAGTATTTTCACAAACACATAGCATGCATGGGAAATAAGTTGTAAAAAGTATTAAATTGAACATGCAAGCAACCCTATAAAAATAATATATAATTGTCAAACAAATCCTTAATAATCCACAAGCAAAATATAGGAAATAATGATCCAAATAGATTTCTAACACTAATGAAAATAATGCAATGAATGAAAGTATGCAGATAAATTAAATGAAATAGGATGGAAGTGAAGAGGGATGAGAGGTTAAAGGAATGAAGAAGGAGAAAGTAAGAAAGAAGGAAGAAAGAAGTAGAAAGGAGAGAAGAAAGATGCGAACGCGTAAAATCTGAACGAGCCATACGACGCGTGGGGGCCATAAAGGGAACATGACGCGCACACGTCAGGGATGCGTGCGCGTGAATGAATTTGTGCCTTTCGCACAAGTCCCTCGCAAGGGCAGCACAACCCTCTGTCCAAGGGCTCTTTACGCCGATTTGGGTATCCATGCATATGCGTCGTTGACGCTTACGCGTGGGTGGTAAATATCGCAAGGGACGCGCACGCGTGAGGCACGCGTACGCGTGGGGTGGCTTGTGCGCCACGCACCCCTCCCGCGCGTCTCTCGCGCAACTCACTGTTTAGTTGCGTAGTCACATACGATGCGTCGATCCCCCCTTTTTTTGATGCAGTATGCAGAATGCAATGCAATGAAAGTTATGCAAAATTCCAGGTTCAATCAAAATTTAAAAACAAACTAAACTGAAAAATGAATGACCATACTATGGTTGGTTGTCTCCCACCTAGCACTTTTAGTTAAAGTCCTTAAGTTGGACATTTGGCGAGCTCCTTGTTATGGTGGCTTGTGCTTGAATTCATCCAAAAATCTTCACCAATGTTTGGAATTCCAGTAGCCTCTGGGATCCCAAACTAGGCGCAGAAAGCCTTCAAGTAAGTTAAAGCAAGTGACAAGGCCCCAAGAGTGTTGATTGTTGGAATGAATTCCGGGGTCCCAAACCTTGCTTTTGCACCCGTCTTTGTGTAGATCATCATGATTCCATCTGGGTGGAACGCAATTGAAATTCTCACTACAGCTTCCAAACAACTTCCAAGACCTATTCAATTGAGCTTCACACCAAACCTTGCATTTCAACTTGGAGCATACAACCATGTTGAACCTTGCTGGACAACTCCAACCACTAACAATTTAATGCCAAAAAGAGCTCTAAGTTGACCATCCGTCTCTAGAAGCCCATATTCAAGTGGAAAAGTAAAGGTTAAGGAAGAGAATTTTATCCACTTGAATGTTGTATTGGACGGTAATGGCTTTGGGAGAGGTGTTTCTAATGATCTTGCAAACTCCACTCCCTTATGTTCTTCTTTGACAACTTCCACCTCTTTGCAATCTTCTTCAATATCAACCTCTTCCTCTTGGTAGATTTCTTCCAATTCAATCTCTTCTTCATTGTTCACCAAGGGCATGGGAGGTTGTGCTTCTTCTTCTTTCATCTCCATGTCAAGTCCAATGGGAGAGGATTCAAATGTAGATAAGAAATCATCAATGATCGAATACATCTCTTGATCATCCCTTTTAAAGTCTTCAATCATGAGATGTCTTGGAGGTTGTACACCCTCCTCAACATCAATGTCAAACGTCTTTGAAGGAAGCTCTATAACTTGACTTTCCCATGGAGGTTCAGCATCTCCTAAGTCTTCAACCACTTCTTCCTTTTCAATGGAAGGCGCAGCTTCTTCCAATTTCCAATACAAAATCGTGTTGCTCACTGTTCACCGAAGTGTCTAACTTCTCCATCAAGCCACGTTCTTCAGTAGATTCTCCACATGAAGCCATGGGAGTTCTGTGAATGTCCGAACGTCGGGAAGGTAATCGATTTATCGCTTGATCTAGTTGTTTAAGTATAAAATCATACTCCTTCTTGATGGTTTCTTTTCTATGACAACTCCCTTCAACTACTCCTTCATCTGTAAAGCTCTCTTCTACCTTCACCTTTAGTTCCTCCTCTAGCTCCTTTTGAAGTATGGATTCACGAAGATGATCCATTCTCTCTAGTTCTATGTCAATAGCAGCATTGGGATCATGTTTCTCTTGGATTGATGGATGTGGGTGCTCTTCCATGGATGGTGGGGATGGGAAGGAGAGATCATTCTGTGGTTGAGATGGAAGTGCACTTGAGCTTGAGAGTTGAACATTGGAGGTGGAGGGTTGGTCCATGCGGGATATAAGATTTTGGAGTGTAGAGGTGAGACCAATGAGAGAGGTAAGTATTCTCTCCATGGAGGTTTGGGGTGGATAGGAGGGTTCATTTTTTTAGAAAACAGGTTCATAATACAGAAGTGGTTCTTTTTGATAAGGATATGGAGATGATGAATATTGAGGTGGTGGTTCTAGGTATGGTTCATATGGTGGTTGGTGTGGTGGGTAAGGATTAGCGTCATATGGAGGTGAGTGGTGGTAAGGGGCTTGTGAGTATGGTGGTCCAAGGTTATGTTGAGGAGGGGGTTCATAGGCATATGGTGGTGGTTGTTGATAATCATAAGAGCGCTCACCATAGCCATTGCCTTGATATGCATCACAGAACGGTTGTTGATAGTCCATTGGAGGTGGTTGTTGCCATGAGGGTTGATCAAATCCTTGTGGCTCCTCCCATCTTTGATTGCTTAGACCTTGATGCATGTTCTCATTGTAATCTCCTCTTCCTGCAAAGGGGTGAGAGTTTATAGTAGTAGGAAAAAATAAAAACAAAAACTAACAAAAAGAAAATATTTTGAAAAAGATATGATTTTTGAAAAAAAGATAAGATAAGATTTTGAAAAAGATAAGATAAGATTTTGAAAAAAAAAAGATTTGATTTTTTAAATTTAAAACTAAGATAAGATAAGATAAAAAAATATTTTTTTTGAAAAATATTTACAATAACCAATAATAAGGCACACGTTTGCAATTCCCCGGCAACGGCGCCATTTTGACGAATCGGATTTCCTACCGGTAAAGAAATTCACAAATGTAATCGCGTTGTAAGTATAGCTTCAAAACCAACAGAAAATCCTTTTGTACAAACGTTTGGTTGTCACAAGTAACAAACCCAATAAAATATATAAACCGAAGTATTCAAACCTCGGGTCGTCTTCTCAATGAATTGCAGGGAAGTGTGTTTTATTATTGATTATGAAAAACAGTATTTTTGGGTTTTAAAAAGGTTTTGAACAAGAAAAATGAATTGCAGAAATTAATAAATTAATAACTAATAAAACTCTTGGCAAGATATGAAAACTGGAAGTCCTATCCTAGTTATCCTTATCAATGGTGATGAGAGTTATATTTTTGCTCCCACTTAGTTAACCTCTAACTATGAAGGTCAGTCAAGTCGACAAATCAATTTAACACCTAAAGTCCTAGTCAACTCCTAAGGAAAGACTAGAGTTATAGGAATCTAAATCAATCAACAAGGATAACAATTATCTATCATGATGAGTTTGATAACTCAAGAGCCACCAATTAATCAACTAGAGCCAAGAATATAAGAAACTAAATAAAATTAGATGTCTGAAATACCTCAATTATTAATAAAAGAAATCACATCCAACATGGGAAAAATTCATAAGTTAATTTGAGAAAATAAATAAAAAGAACAATTGAACCTGTGATTGAAGAAGATGAAATCCTAATCCTAATCCTAATTCCTAAGAGAGAGAGGAGAGAACCTCTCTCTCTACAAACTACATCTAAATCCTAAAACTATGAGTAATGATTTGATATCTTGAGTGTCTGCATGTTCCCTGACTTTAATATGTGTTTCTGGGCTGAAATCTGGGTTAAAATGTGGCCCGAAACTGTCTCCAGCGTATTCTGTAATTTCTGCAGATCGTGCATGTCACGCGTACGAGTCGGTCACGCGTACGCATCATTCAGCAATTTTTCTCTCTACGCGTGCGCGTCAGGCACGTGCTCGCGTTGTTTGCGCGAACTCCAACCCACGCATATGCGTCAAGCACGCGTACGCGTCGCTGTGATTTTGTCCAAACCGCGTGCACGCGTCAACCGTGCGTGCACGTCGCTGTCCGCTGGTTATCTCCTTTATTTCTTGTGCTCCTTCCATTTTTGCAAGCTTCCTCTCCATTCTCTAAGCCATTCCTGCCCTATGAAGCCTGAAACATTTAACACACAGATCACGGCATCGAATGGTATAAAGGAGAATAAAAATATACAATTAAATGATCTTTAGGAAGCAAGTTTTCAATCATAGAACAATTTTGGAAAGGAATTGTAAATTCATGCAAATCATATGAATAAGTGGGAAAGAATTTGATAAAAACCACTTAATTAAACACAATATAAACCATAAAATAGTGGTTTATCACGTAGCTACTAATGTGGCTCTTCTATGCTTCATTTGACCTTAAATCAAACAAAAAAGGAGCATCAAAGCTTTGTTCTAGATTATGAGATCCTGCATCATCTAAATTAGCATTCAATTCATGCATTATTCTCATAAAATTATCTAAAGTTCACAATGTTTGCTTGAATCAAGATGTAAGTGCATATTCACCCAAAAACTTTCTTATTACCTAAGAAAATGCATGAAACTACCTAAAATATGTAAAGAAAAGACTAGTAAAACTAGCCAAGATGTCCTGGCATCACAACATCAAACTTAAATTTTACATGTTCCCAAGCAAGTGCTAAAGCATAAGAAGAATGAATGAATATACAAGATAAACAAGTCCTTATTTATAGAAATCAAGTCCTTGGTTCATGGGGTTTCATGCATAGCAACTTAGGTTCATGCCTTTGCTGGTTTCTAGGCCTTTAACATGCCCTTGAACACTCACTTGGTTGCATTCCATGAGACTCTTATTCACTAATCCTTTTTTTTTACTTTTAGAGCTTATTGCTTTCTTAGGCTAAGTGCTCTATGTTGAGGCAACTCTTTATGATAAGCTTTCAGCCAGTACTCCTGAACCAGTTGATTCAAGGTACTAGGTGTTGAAACACCCCTAAGGACCTACTCCCTCAAGTCTCTCCTCCACACATACACACCACAGGCATATGGTTTGTTATTTTTTTTCCTTGAGACCTTGGTGTCCAGCACCTCTTTGGGTTACTAAACGCTTTGTAGCAAGGTTGTTCTTGACAGTGGATTTTCAGTTGATAATCCCAGGTTAGTTAACCCAAGTTACCAAGTGATGAAGTACTCCTAAGAACTTATTCATCCAAGCAGATCCTTTGCACAAAAACACTACACACACATGTCTCAAGATTCAAACTCTTGGTGTCTAGCCTTATTTCTTGTTCTTTTCTTTCTCTTCTCTTTTTCTTTTCTTTTTCCTACCTTATCATTTGTTTCTTATTAGGATTTTGTTATTCAACTAGTTTCATATGATGCATTTTCAAATATATAGTTCAAGACACATAATTACCCTTGTACCTTGTTGGTGAACCAACTTAGCTAATCAATTACCACCACAAACATTGGGACTTTATTTCATAATATGGACTCCACTCTTATTTTTCATAACCTTCTTTTTTTAGATAACTCAAGGGACAAGCATACGATTAAGCAAGATGGAATAACAGGGAACTAGCTAGTAAAACACCTATTGAGCATTAAGGACAGTACACGGACAGAATTCATAATGACAATAAACTAGTTTTAGCAGGGGTATATTCAAGCTTCCAATTAGAGCCTTTCTAGGCGTGAAGGGTTGATGAATAATACAACCTCTTGGTGTCTGCTCATTTTGCCCTTATCATCATCCTTCATGGCCTTTGTATCTCCCTTTTGTTTTCTTTGGATAATGGTGTGTTTTATCCTCTAAGTGGTTGATTGACTTCCTGCAACACATTTTCTTGGAAGTTGCTTGTTTCCCTAAGCACTTGAAAGATGGTTAGCATGCATGTATGCTTGTGATTTCCTGAACTTAAGTTGGTGTGCAAACACCAAACTTAGTTCCTTACCTAATGCAGTAGATTGAAAACATGTAGGGAACCTCATGTGCTTTTATTAAGAAATAACTATGAAAAGAAAACTACCTTAAGTTGGGTTGCCTCCTAACAAAGCGCTCTTTTAGCGTCGCTAGCTCGACGGTTGCTCCATTAGTTGAGCTTGTACTTCATTTTGGGATCTTCCCCCATATTGCCCAGGTAGTGTTTGAGCCTTTGTTTGTTCACAGTGAATATTCGCTTTGAGCTTTCTTCGATGATTTCTATGTATCCATAAGGTGAGACCCTTGTGACCAGAAAGGGTCTTGACCATCTTGATTTGAGTTTTTCAGGGAAGAGTCTTAGTTTGGAGTTGTAGAGGAGTACTTGCTGTCCTTCTTCAAAACTTCTTGGTGCTAAATTGAGATCATGCTTTTTCTTTTCCCTCTCTGGTGCGCGAAATTGTGAACAATACTTTTCACAACTCTCATAATCCCCGGTCATGAGCCCCAAAAACTTTGTGGCTCAATACCATGGCATTACACAACTTCGCACAACTAACCAGCAAGTGCACTGGGTCGTCCAAGTAATAAACCTTACGCGAGTAAGGGTCGATCCCACGGAGATTGTTAGTATTGAAGCAAGCTATGGTCATCTTGTAAATCTTAGTCAGGCAAACTCAAATGGTAATGGTGATGAACGAAAATAACACAAAGGTAAAGATAGAGATACTTATGTAATTCATTGGTAGGAACTTCAGATAAGCGCATGAAGATGCCTTCCCTTCCGTCTCTCTGCTTTCCGACTGTCTTCATCCAATCCTTCTTACTCCCTTCCATGGCAAGCTTAAGCAAGGGTTTCACCGTTGTTAGTGGCTACCTCCCATCCTCTCAGTGAAAGCGATTGCATATGCTCTGTCACAGCATAGCGGAATTCATCTGTCGGTTCTCAATCAGGCCGGAATAGAATCCAGTGATTCTTTTGCGTCTGTCACTAACGCCCCGCCCTCAGGAGTTTGAAGAACGTCACAGTTATTCAATCATTGAATCCTACTCAGAATACCACAGACAAGGTTAGACCTTCCGGATTCTCTTGAACGCCGCCATCAGTTCTCGCCTATACCACGAAGACTCTGATCTCACGGAATGGTTGGCTCGTTTGTCAGACGAGCACTCGGTTGTCAGGCGATCAACCATGCATCGTGCAATCAGGAATCCAAGAGATATTCACTAGGGCCTTGATCGCTTGTAGAACAAGAGTGGTTGTCAGTCACCTTGTTCATGGGTGAGAATGATGATGAGTGTCACGGATCATCACATTCATCAAGTTGAAGAACAAGTGATATCTTGGATAAAGAACAAGCGGAATTGAATGGAAGAACAATAGTAATTGCATTAATACTCGAGGTACAGCAGAGCTCCGCACCTTAATCTATGGTGTGTAGAAACTCCACCGTTGAAAATACATAAGCATGAGGTCTAGGCATGGCCGAATGGCCAGCCTCCCAATGATCTAAGAACTAAAATGTCCAAAGATGATCTAGAGATCTAAAGTGATCAAAAGATTTTTAATACAATAGTAAAAGGTCCTATATATAGAAAACTAGTAACCTAAGGTGTACAGAGATGAGTAAATGACATAAAAATCCTCTTCCGGGCCTACTTGGTGTGTGCTTGGGCTGAGCAATGAAGCATTTTTCGTGCAGAGACTCTTCTTGGAGTTAAACGCCAGCTTTAGTGCCAGTTTGGGCGTTTAACTCCCATTTGGGTGCCAGTTCCAGCGTTTAACGCTGGGATTTCTTGAGGTGATTTTGAACGCCGGTTTGGGCCATCAAATCTTGGGCAAAGTATGGACTATCATATATTGCTGGAAAGCCCAGGATGTCTACTTTCCAACGCCGTTGAGAGCGCGCCAATTGGGCTTTTGTAGCTCCAGAAAATCCACTTCGAGTGCAGGGAGGTCAGAATCCAACAGCATCTGCAGTCCTTTTTGGTCTCTGAATCAGATTTTTGCTCAGGTCCCTCAATTTCAGCCAGAAAATACCTGAAATCACAGAAAAACACACAAACTCATAGTAAAGTCCAGAAAAGTGAATTTTAACTAAAAAATAATAAAAATATACTAAAAACTAACTAGATCATACCAAAAACATACTAAAAACAATGCCAAAAAGTATACAAATTATCCGCTCATCACAACACCAAACTTAAATTGTTGCTTGTCCTCAAGCAACTGAAAATCAAATAAGATAAAAAGAAGAGAATATGCAATGAATTATAAAAACATCTATGAAGATCAGTATTAATTAGATGAGCGGGGCTTTTAGCTTCTTGCCTCTGAATAGTTTTGGCATCTCACTCTATCCTTTGAAATTCAGAATGGTTGGCTTCTTTAGGAACTCAGAATCCAGATAGTGTTAATGATTCTCCTAGTAAAGTATGATGATTCTTGAACATAGCTATTTATTGAGTCTTGGCTGTGGCCCAAAGCACTCTGTCTTCCAGTATTACCACCGGATACATACATGCCACAGACACATAATTGGGTGAACCTTTTCAGATTGTGACTCAGCTTTGCTAAAGTCCCCAATTAGAGGTGTCCAGGGTTCTTAAGCACACTCTTATTTGCCTTGGATCACAACTCTTTATTTTTTTTCTATTTTTTTTTTCGTTTTTTTTTCTTTTTTTTTTTGAATAGTAATGCTTTTTCTTGCTTCAAGAATCATTGTAATGATTTTTCAGATCCTCAGTAACATGTCTCCTTTTTCATCATTCTTTCAAGAGCCAACATTCATGAACCACAAATTCAAGATACATATGCACTGTTTAAGCATACATTCAGAAGACAAAAATATTGCCACCACATCAAAATAATTAAACTGTTATAAAATTCAAAATTCATGCAATTCTTCCTTTTTCAATTAAGCACATTTTTATTCAAGAAAGGTGATGGATTCATAGGACATTCATAACTTTAAGGCATAGACACTAAGACACTAATGATCACAAGACACAAACATGGATAAACATAAGCATAAAATTCGAAAAACAGAAGAATAAAGAACAAGGAAATCAAGGAACGGGTCCACCTTAGTGATGGCGGCTCTTCCTTGCTCTTGAAGATCCTATGGAGTGCTTGAGCTCCTCAATGTCTCTTCCTTGTCTTTGTTGCTCCTCCCTCATGATTCTTTGATCTTCTCTAATCTCATGAAGGATGATGGAGTGTTCTTGATGCTCCACCCTTAGTTGTCCCATGTTGGAACTCAATTCTCCTAGGGAGGTGTTTAGTTGCTCCCAATAGTTTTGTGGAGGAAAGTGCATCCCTTGAGGAATCTCAGGGATCTCATGATGAGTGGGATCTCTTGTGTGCTCCATCCTCTTCTTAGTGATGGGCTTGTCCTCCTCAATGGGGGTGTCTCCCTCTATGTCAACTCCAACTGAATAACAGAGGTGACAAATGAAATGAGGAAGGGCTAACCTTGCCAAGGTAGAGGACTTGTCCGCCACCCTATAGAGTTCTTGGGCTATAACCTCATGAACCTCTATTTCTTCTCCAATCATGATGCTATGGATCATGATAGCCCGGTCTATGGTAACTTCGGACCGGTTGCTAGTGGGAATGATTGAGCGTTGTATGAACTCTAACCATCCTCTAGCCACGGGCTTAAGGTCATGCCTTCTCAATTGAACCGGCTTTCCTCTTGAATCTTGCTTCCATTGGGCGCCCTCTTCACATATGACTGTGAGGACTTGGTCCAACCTTTGATCAAAGTTGACCCTTCTAGTGTAAGGATGTTCATCTCCTTGCATCATAGGCAAGTTGAACGCCACCCTCACACTCTCCGGACTAAAATCCAAGTATTTCCCCCGAACCATAGTAAGATAATTCTTTGGATTCGGGTTCACACTTTGGTCATGGTTCTTGGTGATCCATGCATTTGCATAGAACTCTTGAACCATCAAGATTCCGACTTGTTGAATGGGGTTGGTAAGAACTTCCCAACCTCTTCTTTGAATCTCATGTCGGATCTCCGGATATTCACCCTTTTTGAGTGAAAAAGGGACCTCGGGGATCACCTTCTTCAAGGCCACAACTTCATAGAAATGGTCTTGATGCACCCTTGAGATGAATCTTTCCATCTCCCATGATTCGGAGGTGGAAGCTTTTGCCTTCCCTTTCCTCTTTCTAGAGGTTTCTCCGGCCTTGGATGCCATAAATGGTTATGGAAAAACAAAAAGCAATGCTTTTACCACACCAAACTTAAAATGTTTGCTCGTCCTCGAGCAAAAGAAGAAAGAAGAGAGTAGAAGAAGAAGAAATGAGGAAGAGGGAGATGGTGGTGTGTTCGGCCAAGGAGGGGGAGAAGTGGTGTTTAGGTTGTGTGAAAATGAAGGGTTGAAGAAGGGTATATATAGGAGAGAGGGGGGTAATGGTTCGGCCATTATGGGTGGGTTTGGGAGGGAAAGTGGTTTGAATTTGAAGGGTGGGGTTGGTGGGAATTTATGAAGGATGGATGTGAGTGGTGAAGAGAAAGATGGGATTTGATAGGTGAAGGGTTTTTGGGGAAGAGGTGTTGAGGTGATTGGTGAATGGGGGAAGAAGAGAGAGAGTGGTGGTGGGGTCCTGTGGGGTCCACAGATCCTGTGGTGTCAAGGAAAAGTCATCCCTACACCAAATGGCATCAAAATTCACGTTTTGAGCCAATTCTGGCGTTAAACGCCGGGCTGGTGCCCATTCCTGGCGTTTAACGCCAGGTTCTTGCCCTTTCCTGGCGTTTAACGCCAGTCTGGTGCCCCTTTCTGGCGTTAAACGCCCAGAATGGTGCCAGACTGGACGTTAAACGCCCAGCTGCTAGGCTTACTGGCGTTTAAACGCCAGCAGCATCTTCCTCCAGGGTGTGCTGTTTTTCTTCCTGTTTTTCATTCTGTTTTTGCTTTTTCAGTTAATTTTGTGACTTCTCATGATCATCAACCTACAAAAAAGATAAAATAACAAAAGAAAATAATTAAATATAAAACATTGGGTTGCCTCCCAACAAGCGCTTCTTTATTGTCACTAGCTTGACAGAGGACTCTCATGGAGCCTCAGAAATGCTCAGAACCGTGTTGGAACTTCCCAACACCAAACTTAGAGTTTGAATGTGGGGGTTCAACACCAAACTTAGAGTTTGGTTGTGGCCTCCCAACAACAAACTTAGAGTTTGATTGTGGGGGCTCTGTTTGGCTCTGTTTTGAGAGAAGCTCTTCATGCTTCCTCTCTATGATGACAGAGGGATATCCTTGGGCCTTAAACACCAAGGATTCTTCATTCACTTGAATGATCAACTCTCCTCTATCAACATCAATCACAGCCCTTGCTGTGGCTAGGAAGGGTCTGCCAAGGATGATGGATTCATCCATGCACTTCCCTGTCTCTAGGACTATGAAATCAGTAGGGATGTAATGGTCTTCAACTTTAACCAGAACATCCTCTACAAGTCCATGGGCTTGTTTTCTTGAGTTGTCTGCCATCTCTAGTGAGATCTTTGCAGCTTGCACCTCAGAGATCCCTAGCTTCTCCATTACAGAGAGAGGCATGAGGTTTACACTTGACCCTAAGTCACACAAGGCCTTCTTGAAGGTCATGGTGCCTATGGTACAAGGTATAGAAAACTTCCCAGGATCCTGCCTCTTTTGAGGTAGTTTCTGCCTAGACAAGTCATTCAGTTCTTTGGTGAGCAAAGGGGATTCATCCTCCCAAGTCTCATTTCCAAATAACTTGTCATTTAGCTTCATGATTGCTCCAAGGTATTTAGCAACTTACTCCTCAGTGACATACTCATCCTCTTCAGAGGAAGAATACTCATCAGAGCTCATGAATGGCAGAAGTAAGTCCAATGGAATCTCTATGGTCTCAGTTTGAGCCTCAGATTCCCATGGTTCCTCATTGGGGAACTCATTGGAGGCCAGTGGACGCCCAGTGAGGCCTTCCTCAGTGGCGTTTACTGCCTCTTCTCCCTCCCAGGATTCGGCCAAGTTGATGGCTTTGCACTCTCCTTTTGGATTTTCTTCTGTATTGCTTGGGAGAGTACTTGGAGGGAGTTCAGTAATTTTCTTGCTCAGCTGACCCACTTGTCCTTCCAAATTTCTGATGGAGGACCTTGTTTCAGTCATGAAACTTTGAGTGGTTTTGATCAGATCAGAGACCATGGTAGCTAAGTCAGAGGTATTCTGCTTAGAGCTCTCTGTCTGTTGCTGAGAAGATGATGGAAAAGGCTTGCTATTGCTAAACCTGTTTCTTCCACCATTATTGTTATTGAAACCTTGTTGAGGTCTCTGTTGATCCTTCCTTGAAAGATTTGGATGATTCCTCCATGAAGGATTATAGGTGTTTCCATAGGGTTCTCCCATGTAATTCACCTCTTTCATTGAAGGGTTCTCAGGATCATAAGCTTCTTCCTCAGATGAAGCTTCTTTAGTACTGCTTGGTGTATTTTGCATTTCAGACAGACTTTGAGAAATCATATTGACTTGTTGAGTCAATATTTTGTTCTGAGCCAATATGGCATTCAGAGTGTCAATCTCAAGAACTCCTTTCTTCTGACTAGTCCCATTGTTCACAGGATTCCTTTCAGAAGTGTACATGAATTGGTTATTTGCAACCACTTCAATCAGTTCTTGAGCTTCAGTAGGCGTCTTCTTCAGATGAAGAGATCCTCCAGAAGAGCTATCCAAAGACATCTTGGACAGTTCAGAGAGACCATCATAGAAAATACCTATGATGCTCCATTCAGAAAGCATATCAGTGGGACACTTTCTGATTAATTGTTTGTATCTTTCCCAAGCTTCATAGAGGGATTCTCCTTCCTTCTGTCTGAAGGTTTGGACTTCCACTCTAAGCTTACTCAATTTTTGAGGTGGAAAGAACTTTGCCAAGAAGGCATTGACTAGCTTTTCCCAAGAGTCCAGGCTTTCTTTAGGTTGAGAGTCCAACCATGCTCTAGCTCTGTCTCTTACAGCAAAAGGGAATAGCATCAGTCTGTAGACCTCAGGGTCAACCCCATTAGTCTTGACAGTGTCACAGATTTGCAAGAATTCAGCTAAAAACTGATGAGGATCTTCTAATGGAAGTCCATGGAACTTGCAATTCTGTTGCATTAGAGAAACTAATTGAGGCTTAAGCTCAAAGTTGTTTACTCCAATGGCAGGGATAGAGATGCTTCTCCCATAGAAATCGGGAGTAGGTGCAGTGAAGTCACCAAGCACCTTCCTTGCATTGTTGGCATTGTTGTTGTTTTCGGCTGCCATGAGTTCTTCTTCCTTGAAGAGTTCGTTCAGGTGCTCTAAAGAGAGTTGTGCTTTGGCTTCTCTTAGCTTTCTCTTCAAGGTCCTTTCAGGTTCAGGATCAGCCTCAACAAGAATGCCTTTGTCTTTGCTCCTGCTCATAAGAAAGAGAAGGGAACAAGAAAATGTGGAATCCTCTATGTCACAGTATAGAGATTCCTTTAGGTGTCAGAGGAAAAGAAGAGTAGAAGACAGAAGTAGAAAATTCGAACTTATCAGAGAAGATGGAGTTCGAATTTTGCATTAAGGAATAGTATTAGTCCATAAATGGAAGGATGTGAGAAGGAGGGAAGTAATTTTCGAAAATTAAGTGAAAAATTTTGAAAACATTTTTGAAAAACATTACTTAATTTTCGAAAATGAAAATGGAAAAGAAATCAAGTGATTTTTGAAAAAGATTTCGAAATTAGAAATCAAAAGGATTTGATTGAAAACTATTTTGAAAAAGATGTGGTTAAGAAGATATGATTGATTTTAAAAAATGTGATTGAGAGGATATGATTTGAAAAACATTTTTAAAAAGATTTGATTTGAAAATTAAAAACTTGACTAACAAGAAAAGATATGATTCAAACATTAAACCTTTCTCAACAGAAAAGGCAACATACTTGAAATGTTGAATCAAATCATTAATTGATAGTAAGTATCTTAAAAATGGAAACAAAATTGGTTTTGAAAAAGATTTGATTGGAAAATTGATTTGAAAAAGATTTGATTTGGAAAAGATTTTGAAAACTTAGAAAAAATTTGATTTGAAAACAAAATCTTCCCCTCTAGCCATCCTGGCGTTAAACGCCCAGAATGGTATCCATTCTGGCGTTTAACACCCAAAATGCTACCCTTTTGGGTGTTAAACGCCCAACCAGGTACCCTGGCTGGCGTTTAAACGCCAGTCTGTCCTTCTTCACTGGGCGTTTTGAACGCCCAGCTTTTTCTGTGCAATTCCTCTGCTGTATGTTCTGAATCTTCAATTTCTCTGTATTATTGACTTGAAAAGACACAAATTAAAAATATTTTTGGATTTTTAATAATAAGGACAAACCAAAATGCAACAAGAATCAAATAACAATGCATGCAAGACACCAAACTTAGCAGTTTGTATACTACTGACACTAACAAAATGAAAATGCATATGAGACACACAAAACAATCAAGTCAATTGAATTCAAAGATCAGAGCAAGTAAATCATCAAGAACATCTTGAAGATCACTTAGACACATGCATGCAATTGACACCAAACTTATGATGAGACACTAGACTCAAACAAGAAATATTTTTTTTGGATTTTATGATTTTGTAAAATTTTTTTGTGTTTTTCGAAAATTAAGTGGAAAAAGGTATCAAAATTCTTAATGAGAATTCCAGGAATCAGTGCAATGCTAGTCTAAGACTCCGGTCCAGGAATTAGACATGGCTTCACAGCCAGCCAAGCTCTCAAAGAAAGCTTCGGTCCAAAATACTAGACATGGCCAGAGGCCAGCCAAGCCTTAGCAGATCATTGCTCCAAAAGCAAGATTGATAAGAAATCAACAAGCTCTTGTGGTGATAAGTTGAAACCTCGGTCCAATGAAATTAGACATGGCTTCTCAGCCAGCCAGATTTCAACAAATCATCATGAAACTCTAGAATTCATCTTCAAGAATTTCGAAAAAATAAATACCTAATCTAAGCAACAAGATGAACCGTCAGTTGTCCAAACTTGAACAATCCCCGGCAATAACGCCAAAAATTTGGTGTTGTTGCCGGATCTTGGCACTGATGTTACCAAAAGCTTGCTCAAAACTTGAACAATCCCCGGCAACGGCGCCAAAAACTTGGTGCGCGAAATTGTGAACAATACTTTTTCACAACTCTCATAATCCCCGGTCATGAGCCCCAAAAACTTTGTGGCTCAATACCATGGCATTACACAACTTCGCACAACTAACCAGCAAGTGCACTGGGTCGTCCAAGTAATAAACCTTACGCGAGTAAGGGTCGATCCCACGGAGATTTTTAGTATTGAAGCAAGCTATGGTTATCTTGTAAATCTTAGTCAGGCAAACTCAAATGGTAATGGTGATGAACGAAAATAACACAAAGGTAAAGATAGAGATACTTATGTAATTCATTGGTAGGAACTTCAGATAAGCGCATGAAGATGCCTTCCCTTTCGTCTCTCTGCTTTCCGACTGTCTTCATCCAATCCTTCTTACTCCCTTCCATGGCAAGCTTAAGCAAGGGTTTCACTGTTGTCAGTGGCTACCTCCCATCCTCTCAGTGAAAGCGATTGCATATGCTCTGTCACAGCATAGCGGAATTCATCTGTCGGTTCTCAATCAGGCCGGAATAGAATCCAGTGATTCTTTTGCGTCTGTCACTAACGCCCCGCCCTCAGGAGTTTGAAGCACGTCACAGTCATTCAATCATTGAATCCTACTCAGAATACCACAGACAAGGTTAGACCTTCCGGATTCTCTTGAACGCCGCCATCAGTTCTCGCCTATACCACGAAGACTCTGATCTCACGGAATGGTTGGCTCGTTTGTCAGACGAGCACTCGGTTGTCAGGCGATCAACCATGCATCGTGCAATCAGGAATCCAAGAGATATTCACTAGGGCCTTGATCGCTTGTAGAACAAGAGTGGTTGTCAGTCACCTTGTTCATGGGTGAGAATGATGATGAGTGTCACGGATCATCACATTCATCAAGTTGAAGAACAAGTGATATCTTGGATAAAGAACAAGCGGAATTGAATGGAAGAACAATAGTAATTGCATTAATACTCGAGGTACAGCAGAGCTCCGCACCTTAATCTATGGTGTGTAGAAACTCCACCGTTGAAAATACATAAGCATGAGGTCTAGGCATGGCCGAATGGCCAGCCTCCCAATGATCTAAGAACTAAAATGTCCAAAGATGATCTAGAGATCTAAAGTGATCAAAAGATTTTTAATACAATAGTAAAAGGTCCTATATATAGAAAACTAGTAACCTAAGGTGTACAGAGATGAGTAAATGACATAAAAATCCTCTTCCGGGCCTACTTGGTGTGTGCTTGGGCTGAGCAATGAAGCATTTTTCGTGCAGAGACTCTTCTTGGAGTTAAACGCCAGCTTTAGTGCCAGTTTGGGCGTTTAACTCCCATTTGGGTGCCAGTTCCAGCGTTTAACGCTGGGATTTCTTGAGGTGACTTTGAACGCCGGTTTGGGCCATCAAATCTTGGGCAAAGTATGGACTATCATATATTGCTGGAAAGCCCAGGATGTCTACGTTCCAACGTCGTTGAGAGCGCGCCAATTGGGCTTTTGTAGCTCCAGAAAATCCACTTCGAGTGCAGGGAGGTCAGAATCCAACAGCATCTGCAGTCCTTTTTGGTCTCTGAATCAGATTTTTGCTCAGGTCCCTCAATTTCAGCCAGAAAATACCTGAAATCACAGAAAAACACACAAACTCATAGTAAAGTCCAGAAAAGTGAATTTTAACTAAAAACTAATAAAAATATACTAAAAACTAACTAGATCATACCAAAAACATACTAAAAACAATGCCAAAAAGTATACAAATTATCCGCTCATCACAACACCAAACTTAAATTGTTGCTTGTCCTCAAGCAACTGAAAATCAAATAAGATAAAAAGAAGAGAATATGCAATAAATTCTAAAAACATCTATGAAGATCAGTATTAATTAGATGAGCGGGGCTTTTAGCTTCTTGCCTCTGAATAGTTTTGGCATCTCACTCTATCCTTTGAAATTCAGAATGGTTGGCTTCTTTAGGAACTCAGAATCCAGATAGTGTTAATGATTCTCCTAGTAAAGTATGATGATTCTTGAACATAGCTATTTATTGAGTCTTGGCTGTGGCCCAAAGCACTCTGTCTTCCAGTATTACCACCGGATACATACATGCCACAGACACATAATTGGGTGAACCTTTTCAGATTGTGACTCAGCTTTGCTAAAGTCCCCAATTAGAGGTGTCCAGGGTTCTTAAGCACACTCTTATTTGCCTTGGATCACAACTCTTTATTTTTTTTCTATTTTTTTTTCGTTTTTTTTTCTTTTTTTTTTTGAATAGTAATGCTTTTTCTTGCTTCAAGAATCATTGTAATGATTTTTCAGATCCTCAGTAACATGTCTCCTTTTTCATCATTCTTTCAAGAGCCAACATTCATGAACCACAAATTCAAGATACATATGCACTGTTTAAGCATACATTCAGAAGACAAAAATATTGCCACCACATCAAAATAATTAAACTGTTATAAAATTCAAAATTCATGCAATTCTTCCTTTTTCAATTAAGCACATTTTTATTCAAGAAAGGTGATGGATTCATAGGACATTCATAACTTTAAGGCATAGACACTAAGACACTAATGATCACAAGACACAAACATGGATAAACATAAGCATAAAATTCGAAAAACAGAAGAATAAAGAACAAGGAAATCAAGGAACGGGTCCACCTTAGTGATGGCGGCTCTTCTTGCTCTTGAAGATCCTATGGAGTGCTTGAGCTCCTCAATGTCTCTTCCTTGTCTTTGTTGCTCCTCCCTCATGATTCTTTGATCTTCTCTAATCTCATGAAGGATGATGGAGTGTTCTTGATGCTCCACCCTTAGTTGTCCCATGTTGGAACTCAATTCTCCTAGGGAGGTGTTTAGTTGCTCCCAATAGTTTTGTGGAGGAAAGTGCATCCCTTGAGGAATCTCAGGGATCTCATGATGAGTGGGATCTCTTGTGTGCTCCATCCTCTTCTTAGTGATGGGCTTGTCCTCCTCAATGGGGGTGTCTCCCTCTATGTCAACTCCAACTGAATAACAGAGGTGACAAATGAAATGAGGAAGGGCTAACCTTGCCAAGGTAGAGGACTTGTCCGCCACCCTATAGAGTTCTTGGGCTATAACCTCATGAACCTCTATTTCTTCTCCAATCATGATGCTATGGATCATGATAGCCCGGTCTATGGTAACTTCGGACCGGTTGCTAGTGGGAATGATTGAGCGTTGTATGAACTCTAACCATCCTCTAGCCACGGGCTTAAGGTCATGCCTTCTCAATTGAACCGGCTTTCCTCTTGAATCTTGCTTCCATTGGGCGCCCTCTTCACATATGACTGTGAGGACTTGGTCCAACCTTTGATCAAAGTTGACCCTTCTAGTGTAAGGATGTTCATCTCCTTGCATCATAGGCAAGTTGAACGCCACCCTCACACTCTCCGGACTAAAATCCAAGTATTTCCCCCGAACCATAGTAAGATAATTCTTTGGATTCGGGTTCACACTTTGGTCATGGTTCTTGGTGATCCATGCATTGCATAGAACTCTTGAACCATCAAGATTCCGACTTGTTGAATGGGGTTGGTAAGAACTTCCCAACCTCTTCTTTGATCTCATGTCGGATCTCCGGATATTCACCCTTTTTGAGTGAAAAAGGGACCTCGGGATCACCTTCTTCAAGGCCACAACTTCATAGAAATGGTCTTGATGCACCCTTGAGATGAATCTTCCATCTCCCATGATTCGGAGGTGGAAGCTTTTGCCTTCCCTTTCCTCTTTCTAGAGGTTTCTCCGGCCTTGGATGCCATAAATGGTTATGGAAAAACAAAAAGCAATGCTTTTACCACACCAAACTTAAAATGTTTGCTCGTCCTCGAGCAAAAGAAGAAAGAAGAGAGTAGAAGAAGAAGAAATGAGGAAGAGGGAGATGGTGGTGTGTTCGGCCAAGGAGGGGGAGAAGTGGTGTTTAGGTTGTGTGAAAATGAAGGGTTGAAGAAGGGTATATATAGGAGAGAGGGGGGTAATGGTTCGGCCATTATGGGTGGGTTTGGGAGGGAAAGTGGTTTGAATTTGAAGGGTGGGTTGGTGGGAATTTATGAAGGATGGATGTGAGTGGTGAAGAGAAAGATGGGATTTGATAGGTGAAGGGTTTTTGGGGAAGAGGTGTTGAGGTGATTGGTGAATGGGGGAAGAAGAGAGAGAGTGGTGGTGGGGTCCTGTGGGGTCCACAGATCCTGTGGTGTCAAGGAAAAGTCATCCCTACACCAAATGGCATCAAAATTCACGTTTTGAGCCAATTCTGGCGTTAAACGCCGGGCTGGTGCCCATTCCTGGCGTTTAACGCCAGGTTCTTGCCCTTTCCTGGCGTTTAACGCCAGTCTGGTGCCCCTTTCTGGCGTTAAACGCCCAGAATGGTGCCAGACTGGACGTTAAACGCCCAGCTGCTAGGCTTACTGGCGTTTAAACGCCAGCAGCATCTTCCTCCAGGGTGTGCTGTTTTTCTTCCTGTTTTTCATTCTGTTTTTGCTTTTTCAGTTAATTTTGTGACTTCTCATGATCATCAACCTACAAAAAAGATAAAATAACAAAAGAAAATAATTAAATATAAAACATTGGGTTGCCTCCCAACAAGCGCTTCTTTATTGTCACTAGCTTGACAGAGGACTCTCATGGAGCCTCAGAAATGCTCAGAACCGTGTTGGAACTTCCCAACACCAAACTTAGAGTTTGAATGTGGGGGTTCAACACCAAACTTAGAGTTTGGTTGTGGCCTCCCAACAACAAACTTAGAGTTTGATTGTGGGGGCTCTGTTTGGCTCTGTTTTGAGAGAAGCTCTTCATGCTTCCTCTCTATGATGACAGAGGGATATCCTTGGGCCTTAAACACCAAGGATTCTTCATTCACTTGAATGATCAACTCTCCTCTATCAACATCAATCACAGCCCTTGCTGTGGCTAGGAAGGGTCTGCCAAGGATGATGGATTCATCCATGCACTTCCCTGTCTCTAGGACTATGAAATCAGTAGGGATGTAATGGTCTTCAACTTTAACCAGAACATCCTCTACAAGTCCATGGGCTTGTTTTCTTGAGTTGTCTGCCATCTCTAGTGAGATCTTTGCAGCTTGCACCTCAGAGATCCCTAGCTTCTCCATTACAGAGAGAGGCATGAGGTTTACACTTGACCCTAAGTCACACAAGGCCTTCTTGAAGGTCATGGTGCCTATGGTACAAGGTATAGAAAACTTCCCAGGATCCTGCCTCTTTTGAGGTAGTTTCTGCCTAGACAAGTCATTCAGTTCTTTGGTGAGCAAAGGGGATTCATCCTCCCAAGTCTCATTTCCAAATAACTTGTCATTTAGCTTCATGATTGCTCTAAGGTATTTAGCAACTTGCTCCTCAGTGACATACTCATCCTCTTCAGAGGAAGAATACTCATCAGAGCTCATGAATGGCAGAAGTAAGTCCAATGGAATCTCTATGGTCTCAGTTTGAGCCTCAGATTCCCATGGTTCCTCATTGGGGAACTCATTGGAGGCCAGTGGACGCCCAGTGAGGCCTTCCTCAGTGGCGTTTACTGCCTCTTCTCCCTCCCAGGATTCGGCCAAGTTGATGGCTTTGCACTCTCCTTTTGGATTTTCTTCTGTATTGCTTGGGAGAGTACTTGGAGGGAGTTCAGTAATTTTCTTGCTCAGCTGACCCACTTGTCCTTCCAAATTTCTGATGGAGGACCTTGTTTCAGTCATGAAACTGAGTGGTTTTGATCAGATCAGAGACCATGGTAGCTAAGTCAGAGGTATTCTGCTTAGAGCTCTCTGTCTGTTGCTGAGAAGATGATGGAAAAGGCTTGCTATTGCTAAACCTGTTTCTTCCACCATTATTGTTATTGAAACCTTGTTGAGGTCTCTGTTGATCCTTCCTTGAAAGATTTGGATGATTCCTCCATGAAGGATTATAGGTGTTTCCATAGGGTTCTCCCATGTAATTCACCTCTTTCATTGAAGGGTTCTCAGGATCATAAGCTTCTTCCTCAGATGAAGCTTCTTTAGTACTGCTTGGTGCATTTTGCATTTCAGATAGACTTTGAGAAATCATATTGACTTGTTGAGTCAATATTTTGTTCTGAGCCAATATGGCATTCAGAGTGTCAATCTCAAGAACTCCTTTCTTCTGACTAGTCCCATTGTTCACAGGATTCCTTTCAGAAGTGTACATGAATTGGTTATTTGCAACCACTTCAATCAGTTCTTGAGCTTCAGTAGGCGTCTTCTTCAGATGAAGAGATCCTCCAGAAGAGCTATCCAAAGACATCTTGGACAGTTCAGAGAGACCATCATAGAAAATACCTATGATGCTCCA
Organism: Arachis hypogaea; assembly: GCF_003086295.3. Classification (NCBI taxonomy): domain Eukaryota; kingdom Viridiplantae; phylum Streptophyta; class Magnoliopsida; order Fabales; family Fabaceae; genus Arachis; species Arachis hypogaea. The sequence continues at coordinate 25,966,534 of NC_092039.1, forward strand.
TTCAGAAAGCATATCAGTGGGACACTTTCTGATTAATTGTTTGTATCTTTCCCAAGCTTCATAGAGGGATTCTCCTTCCTTCTGTCTGAAGGTTTGGACTTCCACTCTAAGCTTACTCAATTTTTGAGGTGGAAAGAACTTTGCCAAGAAGGCATTGACTAGCTTTTCCCAAGAGTCCAGGCTTTCTTTAGGTTGAGAGTCCAACCATGCTCTAGCTCTGTCTCTTACAGCAAAAGGGAATAGCATCAGTCTGTAGACCTCAGGGTCAACCCCATTAGTCTTGACAGTGTCACAGATTTGCAAGAATTCAGCTAAAAACTGATGAGGATCTTCTAATGGAAGTCCATGGAACTTGCAATTCTGTTGCATTAGAGAAACTAATTGAGGCTTAAGCTCAAAGTTGTTTACTCCAATGGCAGGGATAGAGATGCTTCTCCCATAGAAATCGGGAGTAGGTGCAGTGAAGTCACCAAGCACCTTCCTTGCATTGTTGGCATTGTTGTTGTTTTCGGCTGCCATGAGTTCTTCTTCCTTGAAGAGTTCGTTCAGGTGCTCTAAAGAGAGTTGTGCTTTGGCTTCTCTTAGCTTTCTCTTCAAGGTCCTTTCAGGTTCAGGATCAGCCTCAACAAGAATGCCTTTGTCTTTGCTCCTGCTCATAAGAAAGAGAAGGAACAAGAAAATGTGGAATCCTCTATGTCACAGTATAGAGATTCCTTTAGGTGTCAGAGGAAAAGAAGAGTAGAAGACAGAAGTAGAAAATTCGAACTTATCAGAGAAGATGGAGTTCGAATTTTGCATTAAGGATAGTATTAGTCCATAAATGAAGGATGTGAGAAGGAGGGAAGTAATTTTCGAAAATTAAGTGAAAAATTTTGAAAACATTTTTGAAAAACATTACTTAATTTTCGAAAATGAAAATGGAAAAGAAATCAAGTGATTTTTGAAAAAGATTTCGAAATTAGAAATCAAAAGGATTTGATTGAAAACTATTTTGAAAAAGATGTGGTTAAGAAGATATGATTGATTTAAAAAAATGTGATGAGAGATATGATTTGAAAAACATTTTTAAAAAGATTTGATTTGAAAATTAAAAACTTGACTAACAAGAAAAGATATGATTCAAACATTAAACCTTTCTCAACAGAAAAGGCAACATACTTGAAATGTTGAATCAAATCATTAATTGATAGTAAGTATCTTAAAAATGGAAACAAAATTGGTTTTGAAAAAGATTTGATTGGAAAATTGATTTGAAAAAGATTTGATTTTGGAAAAGATTTTGAAAACTTAGAAAAAATTTGATTTGAAAACAAAATCTTCCCCTCTAGCCATCCTGGCGTTAAACGCCCAGAATGGTATCCATTCTGGCGTTTAACACCCAAAATGCTACCCTTTTGGGTGTTAAACCGCCCAACCAGGTACCCTGGCTGGCGTTTAAACGCCAGTCTGTCCTTCTTCACTGGGCGTTTTGAACGCCCAGCTTTTTCTGTGCAATTCCTCTGCTGTATGTTCTGAATCTTCAATTTCTCTGTATTATTGACTTGAAAAGACACAAATTAAAAATATTTTTGGATTTTTAATAATAAGGACAAACCAAATGCAACAAGAATCAAATAACAATGCATGCAAGACACCAAACTTAGCAGTTTGTATACTACTGACACTAACAAAATGAAAATGCATATGAGACACACAAAACAATCAAGTCAATTGAATTCAAAGATCAGAGCAAGTAAATCATCAAGAACATCTTGAAGATCACTTAGACACATGCATGCAATTGACACCAAACTTATGATGAGACACTAGACTCAAACAAGAAATATTTTTTTTGGATTTTATGATTTTGTAAAATTTTTTTGTGTTTTTCGAAAATTAAGTGGAAAAAGGTATCAAAATTCTTAATGAGAATTCCAGAATCAGTGCAATGCTAGTCTAAGACTCCGGTCCAGGAATTAGACATGGCTTCACAGCCAGCCAAGCTCTCAAAGAAAGCTTCGGTCCAAATACTAGACATGGCCAGAGGCCAGCCAAGCCTTAGCAGATCATTGCTCCAAAAGCAAGATTGATAAGAAATCAACAAGCTCTTGTGGTGATAAGTTGAAACCTCGGTCCAATGAAATTAGACATGGCTTCTCAGCCAGCCAGATTTAACAAATCATCATGAAACTCTAGAATTCATCTTCAGAATTCGAAAAAATAAATACCTAAATTCTATAGCAACAAGATTGAACCTCCATCCAGTTGTCCAAACTGAACAATTCACGGCAATAACCTTACAGCGAGTAAGGGTCGATCCCACGAGATTGTTAGTATTGAAGCAAGCTATGGTTTCATCTTGTAAATCTTAGTCAGGCAAACTCAAATGGTAATGGTGATGAACGATAAATAACACAAAGGTAAAGATAGAGATACTTATGTAATTCATTTGGTAGGAACTTCAGATAAGCGCATGAGATGCCTTCCCTTCGTCTCTCTGCTTTTCCGACTGTCTTCATCCCAATCCTTCTTACTCCCTTCCATGCAAGCTTAAGCAAGGTTTCTTGTCAGTTACTCATCCTCATCAGTAAGCGATCTATCCAGTTAACGAGCGATACACTCGTTCTAAACCTCAGTGAGTCTGCA